>NC_133666.1:168502518-168587760 GCF_037893015.1 Macrotis lagotis
AATGCATTGTCCACTAGAATATAGTGAAAGAATGGAAGGAATAAAGGAACAACTGAAAAAGGGATAAAAAAAATGACATTAGATCACTCATAATTTGAATGAACAGCTTAGAACAGAAGGTAGAAAACCTTAGTAATCAGTGGACACATGCAAAAAAAAAAGAATGGAGTTAATAGAACTCAATGATTCAACAAGACAGAAAAAATTATTAAAGTCAAACTGAAAAATTAAAAGACTATTAAGTATCTGCTTGCAAGATATCTGACCAGAAAAAATCTGGAAAGGAGGAGAAACAATTTAAGAATCATTAGACTTACTGAAATTTAAAAACAAATGAAAATCCTGAGTATCGTATACCAAGAAGTGATTAAAAAAAAAAAGAAACTGCCTAGAACTATTAGACTAATGAGACCAATGAGCCAGAATGGCCTTAGATTCTTGGAGTGGCTCTAATAAGTTGAAATCTTCAAGATTTCAAGAAACTGCCTAGAACTATTAGACTAGAACAACAAAACTAAAAAAAATCCATTTGAAAAAACAGCAAAATATATCATATTTTGTCATAAATGTCATAATTCAAATCATTCAGGAAAAAAGATTGCTACAATCAGAATTATACACAATCATGCAACACTGATCAGGTGCTTATACTAGAAGCGGGGGAAGAAACCACTCTCTTTTCAAAATTCCTTTGTCTTCATGTGGTAAAGAGTGAACAAAAAAGGATGAACTCAAGAGAGTGGATATGGTTTTATGTTGGCTTGTTTCCTTTAAGAGAGAAAAGAAAAGAGGAGGTAGGGGCGCAGTGGATAGAGCACCAGCCCTGGAGTCAGGAGTACCGGAGTTCAAATCTGGCCTCAGACATTTAATAATTACCTAGCTGTGTGGCCTTAACCCCATTGTCTTGCAAAAAATCTGAGAGAGAGAGAGAGAGAGAGAGAGAGAGAGAGAGAGAGAGAGGAAAAGAGAGAGGAAAGAATATACTCCAGAAGAAATAAGAAAGAAGATTGGAACTTACTATATCTCATAATTAGGACCTGTCAAAGAATAATATTACAAATTTGAATGTTGGAATATAGAGAGCTGATATCTCATGAACTTGTCTTCTCTGAATTGGAGAAAAGGAGGAAGAAAATAGACAGAGAGAACTTAATTTTTAAAATATTTTATAACCAGCAAGGGAATGGACAAGGAAAGTCAGGAAAATATTACAGGGTTATCAAGAAAGAATATAGAGTTGGGGAAGGAATAGTCACAAGTAAAATAAATTCTAATTTTAAAAGTTTGATAATAAATAAGGAATTAAAAAGAGAGAAAGAGGAACGGCTAGGTGGCGCAGTGGATAAAGCACTGGCCCTGGAGTCAGGAGTACCTGGGTTCAAATCCGGTCTAAATAATTACTTAGCTGTGTGGCCTTGGGCAAGCCACTTAACCCCATTTGCCTTGCAAAAAAAAAACCTAAAAAAAAGAGAGAAAGAGAGAATAAGACCCAAAGACCTAGATTTGGACTGGGTAAAAACAGAAGTACAGAGGAATGGAATTGGATACTCCAATTTCAAGTAATTAATGTTGGTCTCATTCAGTTTCTTTCCCCATACTCTTTTTCTTTGTAAAGAGTCAGTATGGAGGGAAAAAACAAGAAATAAAGTAATAGAAAATTATAAAGAAAAACAAACACAACTAGAAATCATCATTGTAAATGTTAATGGAATGTGCTCACCCTTAAAATGAAAAAGAATCCAGAAAGAATTAGAAAGCACAATCTTACAATATGTTTTTTGGTGTTTTACAGTAAAGACACTTGAAATATAAATTCATCCAAAGTAAAAAATGAAGGACTAAAGTAGAAGCTATTATACCTAATTGAATCTAAAAAAAGCAGAAGTAGCAATCATGCTCTCAGACAAAACTACAGTAAAAATATATATAGTTAAGAAAAATAAACAGAGAAAGTATATTATGCTTAAAGGTACCATAGATAATAAACAATGTCAATGTAATATGTGCATCAGATGCCATATCATCTAAGTACTTAAAGAAAAAGTTAACTGATAAGATAGTACATAATAGGCAGATATAGATAAACAGCAATTTAAGCCAGTATATGTAAGATGAAATGCATTATGTGATGTCAGTCAATAGTGAAAATTGAGAAAATCAAATTGATTCTATTCCATGATTTCATTTTATATCACCTCTGACATTTTGTGTTAACTACCTAAATCACTCATTGTTTTTGTGTTCAGTTGAGAAGCTGTTTTCCTTCTAATCATGGTCTATTCATGTTTCAAGGAAATCTGTTATCATTGAACATGTAGTTATATGTCAAGGAGTCTGGTCTGTTATCTCTGCAACACTGGTTGTCCCTCAAAAAAGTCTGAAAAAGAAGTAATAGATTAAAAGAAAAGAAAAAGAAAATCTGATCTGCTATTGTTGTGACACTAACTAGCTCTGCTAGTGGACACCACTAATCAGCTTTCCATGGTGAAAAGATAGAAGAAGGAACTTTTGTTAGCCTTGCATTCCAAATCTCCAGACAATCATATTGTTCCCCAAATTTATGATGCTTTTGACTTTGCAATCAATGATATTGTTTCCTCCACCTGTGATGCTACCAGTTTTTTTTTAATTTGACTCAGTTCTCTGTGTATTTTATAAATGAGTCCTTTGTCAGAAATACTAGTTGTGGGGTGGCTAGGTGGCGTAGTGGATAAAGCACCGGCCTTGGAGTCAGGAGTACCTGGGTTTAAATCCGTCTCAGACACTTAATAATTACCTAGCTGTGTGGCCTTGGGCAAGCCACTTAACCCCATTTGCCTTGCAAAAAAAAAAAAAAGAAATACTAGTTGTAAAAGATTGTTTCCCAGTTTACTAATTTCTTTTGATCTTGGTTACAGTGGTTTTGTCTGTGCAAAAAGCTTTTTAATTTAATGTAATCAAAATCATCTAGTTTGTTTTTGGTGATGTTCTCCATCTCTTTCTTAGTCATAAACTGCTTCCCTTTCCATAGATCTGACAGGCAAACTACTCCTTGATCTTCTAGTTTGCTTATAATATTGTTTTTTATGTTTAACTCCTGTATCCATTTTGATCTTATCTTGGTATAGGGTGTGAGGTGTTGGTCTAATCTAAGTTTCTTCCATACTAACTTCCAATTTTCTCAAGAGAGAGTTTTTATCTCAATAGCTGGACTCTTTGGGTTTATCAAACAGCAGATTACTATAATCGTCTCCTGCTATTGCACTTAGTCTATTCCACTGGTCCACCACTCTATTTCTTAGCCAATGCCAGACAGTTTATTTTTATTTTTTTTATTTGAGTTTACAATTTTTCTCCCAATCTTATTTCCCCCACCTTTGCTGAGCGAGATGAGCAGAACCAGAAAAACACTGTACACCCTAACAGCAACATAAGGGTGATGTTCAACCTTGATGGACTGGCTCATTCCATCAGTGCAACATTCAGGGACAGTTTTGGTCTTTCTGCAATGGAGAATACCATTTGTATCCAGACAAAGAGCCATGGAGTTTGAACAAAATTCAAGGACTATTCCCTTTAATTTAGAAAAAAACAGATATATTATTATCTGATCTTGTTATCTTGTATACTTTTTGTTTCTTCCTTAAGGATATGATTTCTCTCTCATCACACTCAATGTGGATCAATGTACAACATGGAAACAAAGTAAAGACTGACAGATTGCTTTTGGGGGGGGGAGAAAGATTGGAGGAAAAACTTGTAAAACTCAAAAACTCAAATAAAAATTTTAATTAAAAAAAAAGAAATCACATCCTTAAGGAAGAAACAAAAAGTATACAAGATAACAAGATCATATAATAATATATTTGTTTTTTTTTTTTCTAAATTAAAGGGAATAGTCCTTGGTCTTTGTTCAAACTCCACAGTTGTTTCTCTGGATACAGATGGTATTCTCCATTGCAGACAGCCCAAAACTGTCCCTGGTTGTTGCACTGATGGAATGAGCAAGTTCATCAAGGTTGATCATCATCCCCATGTTGCTGATAGGGTGTACAATGTTTTTCTGCTTCTGCTCATCTCGTTCAGCATCAGTTCATGCAAATCTTTCCAGGCTTTCCTGAATTCCCATCCCTCCTGATTTCTAATAGAACAATAGTGTTCCATGACATACATATACCACAGTTTGCTAAGCAAATTGAAGGACATTCACTTAATTTCCAATTCTTTGCCACCACAAACAGGGCTGCTATGAATATTTTTGTACAAGTGATGTTTTTACCCTTTTTTCATCATCTCTTCAGGGTATAGACCCAGTAGTGGCATTACTGGATCAAAAGGTATGCACATTTTTGTTGCCCTTTGGGCATAGTTCCAAATTTCTCTCCAGAAAAGTTGGAAGAATTCACAGCTCCACCAACAATGTAATAGTGTCCCAGATTTCCCACAACCCTTCCAACAATGATCATTATCCTTTCTGGTCATATTGACCAGTCTGAGAGATGTGAGGTGATACCTCAGAGAAACTTTGATTTGCATTTCTCTAATAATTAATGATTTAGAGCAATTTTTCATATGGCTATGGATTGCTTTGATCTCCTCATCTGTAAATTGACTTTGCATATCCTTTGACTATTTGTCAATTGGGGAATGGCTTTTTTAAAAAAAAATATGACTCAGTTCTCTGTATATTTTAGAAACGAGTCTTTTGTCTGAATCATTAGTTGTAAAGATTGTCTCCCAATTAACTACATTTCTTTTGATCTTGGTTACAGTGGTTTTATCTGTGCAAAAGCTTTTTTTTTTAGACTTTTCAAGGCAATGGGGTTAAGTGGCTTGCCCAAGGCCACACGGCTAGGTAATTATTAAGTATATGAGGTCAGATTTGAACCCAGTACTCCTGACTCCAAGGCTGGTGCTCTATTCACTGTGCCACCTAGCTGCCCCAAAAAGCTTTTTAATTTAATGTAATAGAAATCATCTAGTTTGTTTTTGGTGATGTTCTCCATCTCTTCCTTAGTCATAAACTGCTCCCTTTTGCATAGATCTGACGGTAAACTAGTCCTTGATCTTCTAATTTGCTTATAGTATTGTTTTTTATGTTTAAATCTTGTAACCATTTGGATCTTCTTTTGGTAAAGGGTGTTAGGTGTTGATCTAATCTAAGTTTCTTCCATACTAACTTCCAATTTTCCCAGCAGTTTTTATCAAAGAGAGAGTTTTTATCCCAATAGCTGGACTTTTTGGGTTTATCAAACAGCAGATTACTATAATCGTCTCCTGCTTTTGCACCTAGTCTGTTCCACTGGTCCACCACTCTGTTTTTTAGCCAGTACCAGACAGTTTTGATGACTGATGCTTTATAATATAATTTTAGATCAGGTAGGGCTAAGCCCCCTTCTTTTGCACTTTTTTTCATTAAATTCTGGAAATTCTTGACTTTTTATTTCTCTTTATGAATTTACTTACCACTTTTTCTAACTCATTAAAGTAATTTTTTGGAATTTTGATTGGTAGGACACTAAACAGGTGGTTTCGTTTTGGTAGAATTGTCATTTTTATTATATTAGCTCTACCTATCCATGAGCAGTTGATTTAATTTGTGTGAGAAGTGTTTTGTAATTGTTTTCAAAAAGTTTCTGAGTCTGCCTTAGCAAATAGATTCCCAGGTATTTTATACTGTCTGAGGTTACTTTGAATGAGATTTTTCTTTCTAGCTCTTCCTGCTGTATCTTGCTAATCATATTTAGAAAAGTTGAGGATTTATGAAGGTTTATTTTATATTCTGCAACTTTGCTAAAGTTGCTAATTGTTCCCAGTAGTTTTTTGAATGATTTCTCATGCTACCAGTTTTGTAATCAGTCATACTGATTTCCCCATCTATGATGCTCCCAGCTGGTTTTGAATCCTCCTTTTGTTTAAAAAAGATGATCTTTCAACCCTCATTTAGAGTATTAACTAGCTGAAGAGACTTTAACCCTGTCTATTAGCAAATTATCTCTTTGCTAATAAATTTATCATTCTTGGAGCTTTGTGCCTACAATATTAGTCAAGAAATATTTCTTAAATGTTTATTATGGGACAAACAGTATTAAATCCCTGGGATACAAAGGCAAAAGACAGTCCCTTCTCTCAGGGAATCAATACTCTAATGAGGGAGGCAACATGCAAATAACTATGTATTTAAAAAGTCATGTATAAGATATAGAATAATTAACATCAGGAAAATACTAGAATTTGGGCTTGGTGATCAGAATCCTAAATTTGTTGTAAGGATGACTTGTGTTTGAATCCTATTTCTGACACAAGATTTATGACCTTGGGTAAATCTCTCAACTGTAGTTTCCTCTTCTAAAAAGGGTGGATAATATCTTTGGTGCCTACTTCATTGGGTATTGGTGATATTTAAATGAGATAATGTATGTTAAGAATTTTGAAACATGAAAGTTCTCTAGAAATGCTTGGGGATAGTGAAAACTTAATCTAGGTCCAGTCTTAGGCAGTAGTAACATTTGATTCCCTCTCTCTTTTTTTTTCATTGCTGTTCTCCCCTTCCTCCTATCTTACTTCCTAGGAATCTCTTGTTTCCCAGTCTTTCAGGGCTTTATTCTCAGCTGACTGTCAGCTATAGTTTCTCCTAGGGTATTTGTTGATAACTGGCTTAACATATGATGCTTTCAGAGGATTTTTGCATTTTAAAATGGAAGCATTAATAATGATATATTGCACTTGCAGTATATTTTATCATTTTTAAAATTACTTTTTGCATACATGATCTCTTTTGATCCTCATATCATCACTGTCAAAGAGGCAGGATAAATATTATTATTCTAGATTTGCAGAGAAGGAAATTGAAGACACAGAGGGGTAAATTTGGAAATTGGAAAAACAAATCTTAGGACCTCAAGAAATAAATCTCTAATGGTGAAATCCCAGGTTCTGTTAACTTATAAAAAGAAGCATTTTTGAGCCAGGGAACTGCCTTGTATCCCTCTTTTCACCCTGCAGATGGTATGTCAAGGGGCTCGATAGGCCTGAGGAAGAGCTCTGGGGCCAACCTTTACTTTCTCTCAGTTTCTGTAAGGCTGAGTTCCTGGAAGACTAGGAGCTAGCCTGAAAGGGCACTATCAGAAGTCCCACATCTGTGAAAGGACTTGGATTCCTGGGTCTCCACTGTCCAAGCTCAGTTCTACCTTCCATTTAGTTCCCTTACCTCATACCATGAGTAATTTGCTGTGTTTTTTCTCCCGCCCCTTAATCTTCCCTTCTGGTCTAATGCATTAACCACCAGAGACTAGGGAGACTGTCTGTTGTCATGGCAATGCTGCAGCCCAGTACTGTGCTCTGCATCACCTGCCAGTCACCTGAGTCTGCTGGGGTGTTTGTGACAAAGTTCTCTAAGTTGTTCTCTGTCTCCAGTTCATCCTAGCAGGTGGACAGGTCAGGGTGGGGGCAAAGGGAGGGGGAGAGTTCATGTGATCCCAGAGAAGCATCTGGGGGCAAAAGGATTGCAGAGTCAATGTGATGGAGCTAGGCAGTCTCTCTCAGGTGTGGAATAATGAGAGAGGACAACTGTCCTCTGTGTGCAGGTTCCCTAGGGTCTTGGAAGCTACTTCATACATAAAGGGGAAGAGGGCTTGGCCAGGATTTCATCCAATTAGGCAGGGAACTGAGACCTTCTCTTTAGCTTCTTGTTATTCCCTATTCTCTCTCTTTTCTTTTCCTCATGTCATCACTGCCACCAGTCTCTGCCTAGTCCCTGAGATCACAGAATTATAGAGTTTGGGGCCTGGAAGGGATTTTGGCAGCCTTCTTCTCCAGAAGAAATCTCCACTAAACCTATCTGACAAATGATCTTCCATTCTCTACTTGAAAACTTCCAAGGAGGGAGGAACCATCTTACCTCCTTGTAACTTCTCCTCATTGGTCCTAGTTCTGTTCTCTGGGGCCAAAAACAATAAATCTGATCCCTCTCCAAAGATCTTCCAGTACTTGAAGATGACTATCGTGAACCCCCCGAGTCATTCCTTCTCAGGCAAAGCATGCCCAATTCCTTCTACTAATCCACATTTATCATAGAAATAGAGATACTCTTTATATGGGGTGGCAGCAGTGGGATGGGGAGAGGAGGAAGGAAGAAAAGAGGTGAAGGAAGAAACTAGAGAGAAGGATTAAAGGGAACAGGAAGAGGACACATGCCAAATTACATATATCCTGAAGTGGAGGGATTAAGAGAGCCAGGGCTGGGGTTGGGTAGTGGAGGCCTACAAGCATCCAAGCGAAGAGAGAGAAGGAGAAGAAAGGGCAATGGAGGAATATAAGGAGAGGAGTGAAGAGGAGTTCAGTCAGTCAACAAGTATCTATTATTAATCTATTACGTGCCAGGCAATATTAGGTGCTGAGTACTGGGAATACAAAGAAAGGAAAAAACAGTTCTCATGGTAGTCGTCTTCAAGAGTATAGGGCATGATTCATAACACATTCTCAATAAACATTTGCTGAGTTGAATTTGGTTAATGGAGAATGAAAGGACAAATAAGGGAAGAGAAAAAAGAGGGGAAGGCAAAGAGACATGATTTGATCCTTAGCCAATTCAGATACAACTTAACAAATTTCCAGGCAATGGCCTTTTTTTTTTTAAATAAGTAGACCCTGTTAATTGTAAGAGATATTTGCCTATGGACAAGAAGAGACAAGAATTAAGGGAAGTGACTTCTTATATCTTCTTCCCCTTCCCCTTTCTCCAAGGTTACTAGATAATAGGAATGTCATAAATATAAAGTATTTGAACTTCAGTATGTCTTTCAAGGATGCCTTTGCAGACAGTTTGGAGAAATGTGTACAATTAGGTGAATTCATAGTTGGTTGAATTGTACTTATGTAATACACTCATACATGCACACACACACAGACACATAGATGTAAACATATTCTTTAATCCTCAGTAGACTATAAGCTCCTTGAAGGTAGAAATTGTGTATTTTTTTGTCTTTCTGTACCCATCACTTAGTGCAGTGCCTCCAACTTAGTAGGCCCTTAAATGTTTGCGTAATGCTTGATAATTTTATCCAAAGAATGCTGATGAATGGATTGATGTTAGCCTAGAGGAAAATATCCAGTGGCCTGCCATCAGGCTCTGTCCTTGGCCTGGTTCTCTTTAACAATTTTTTTTTTAGGTTTTTGCAAGGCAATGGGGTTAAGTGACTTGCCCAAGGCCACACAGCTAGGTAATTATTAAGTGTTTGAGGTTAGATTTGAACTCAGGTACTCCTGATTCCAAGGCTGGTGCTCTATCCACTACACCACCTAGCCACCCCTTTTAACAATTGTTTTGTTATTGAATTTGGATGACAGTATTTTTATCAGATTTGTAGATGATGCAGAACTGAGAGGGATAGTAATAGAATCCAGATTCCCACTTATCAGTCTAAAAAACATGATATTTACATGTTGAAATTTAATTAGGAATAGCTATGATAATATATATGACTACATTTATAAGATCATATATGTATATACATATCTATATATCAGCTATATGATGCAATAGATAGAGCACCAGGCATGGAGTCAGGAAGATTCTTCATAAGTTCAAATCTAGTCTTGACACTTATTAGCTATGCCACCTTGGGCAAGTCACTTAACCCTGTTTGCCCCAGTTTCTTCATCTATAAAATGAATTGGAGAAGGAAAAACTACTCCAGTATCTTTACCCAGAAAACCTCAAATGGGTCATAAGGACTCAGATATGATTGAAAGGAATAAATAGCAACATATATATGAATTTATATATGTGTCTGTGTGCATATGTATGACTTTGTAAACCCTAAAGATTCTAACTTAGTTTTTTGTAATTGAATCTAGATGATAGTATGCCTTAACATATTTATATGTATATATATATATATATATTTATATGTATATATATATAAATTTGTCAACCCTAAAGATTCTTAAAATGTTAGTTATTATTTGAATTTTAGTCTTCTCATTTTTATGGAACCTAGAAAGATACTATATAAGAAATGACTATTCTGCTATTAATTCTTGAATATTTAATATTTAAATACCTATTTGGATATAGATAAAATGCCTGCTTTTTTCCCATGTAGTTTAGAGATTACTATTGTTCAATACAGAGATATAGTTTTTAAAATATTGTTTTAAAATTTTTATTTGGAAGCTATGTAAAGACTAACAGACTGCCTTTTGTAGTGTGGGGGGAGGGAAGTGAGATTAGGGGGAAAACTGTGAAATTCAAAATAAATAAAATTTTTTTCATTGAAAAATAAATAAATTTATTAATCTTGGCAGTTCGGGGGCAGTAATTTTGTCTGTTCAAATTCTAGTATAGTTTATTGATTTTCAAGGATATTTTTGAATTTGTATTTGTATTATTGGCATTTTATTATTAGCTTATCAAATTTAGCAAACTTCTATAATTCTAGTTCCTTGATCATGAGATAGATCTTTTTTGTTGTTTTTGTTTTTGCAAAGCAATGGGGTTAAGTGACTTGCCCAAAGTCACAGAGACAGTAAGAGACAAGTGTTTAGGGGTAGTTTGGTAGTGCAATGGACAGAGTTCCTGCCTTGGAGTCAGGAAGAATCTATGGTTTGAACTCAGGTCCTCCTGACTCCAGGGCCAGCCCTGTATCCATTGCACCACCTAGCTGGTCCTAGATTCTTTCTTTTGCAACCGGCAGCAACATGTTATACAATTTTCTTTTTTTCATTGTAGAATCTATAATTTTTAATCTTTTGCTTCATTTCATCTATCTACTTCATGAATGCTAGTGGCCAAACTATTATTTATGAGACTATTTGCCTTTATGGTAGAGTTATTCTTTTCTGGGTTTACCTCTTGCACTTCTCTAAACCTTATAGCATTTCTTTACTGTATCTGAAGCTCTGTCCTCTTTATTCATATCTCCACTCTCTCCACCCAGATTGGAACTTTGTGCCAAGTCACAATCCCTTAGATAGGGTAGAGTTCTTTTGTTAGAGGCAGGCTTAATGCCAATATTCTCTCAATTTGTGTTTGATGTTGGTATGAATGAAGGTATTTCTAAGTCATTGAATAATTATCAAATTTATCAAAATTTACTTTGCCCTAACACAAAAAGGGGATGGTGGAAACTTAGCTTTTCTAGATATGCCTTCCCCCTCATCTCCCTATGGAAATGTTTCTGGTCAGCAGGTAAGTGTACCAGGGCAAGGTACAGCAACTTCAGTACAGGCTTCAGTCTTCAGAAATCCACCAACTCAGAGGGGACTTAGCCCCAGACTTTTTATACTCTTATTCCTCAGGGAAGCAAGGGTCAATCTGATCCAGAATTTTGTTTTTCGTCTTTTGTTTTTGCAAGGCAATGGGGCAATGTCCAAAGTATCCCTTTATGGAAAACTAATCCCTGTTGCAGAAGAGAAAGAGAAGGCATAGGCCTAAACTATATTGCAAGGGAAAGGGAGGAAGTAAAAACCTAACCTATGTTGTGAGGAATTCTGATAGCTAAAAATCTTATTATTTTCTTCTATAGTTTGAGTGTTGCTGCTATAGATGGGGTAGCTGGGACTAAGCTTTATCCTCTCCCATAGCCATAGAATGAACAGACCTGGTGCCATCCCTTCTATAGTTTGCTGCTATCCTGTTGCAGTTCTGGATGGGGTGGCTGGTACAATACTCCTCCCTCCACTCCAAACTCTGGTTTTTGCCTGTCTCCTTTCAGCCTCATCTAAGTGTTGGTCTCAGTCCCATTTCTAAGTTTTTCACTTTGTACATTCAACAATCGGACATTTCCTCTATTCCCTACCATATCTCTAAAAGACTCTGTCTAGTTGTTGGATATTTCATTGGTTTCAACCTTTCTAAAGGGTCCCCAATGAAGGATTCCTGAGCGATGTACTTTCTCTCTCCACAGACAATCTAGCTTCAGAACCTGGACTCTGTCTCTTTCAGTACCTCTGAATGGAGTACTGTTTTTAAGTCTTTTGGAGGGCTGAAGGCTTCACGCACTTCTTGGTCCTGTCTCTCTACATAGGAACTTATCTAGGTCTGGCTTATCCTCATAATCTGACTCTGACAGGCTAGGACCAAGATCCCCCTAGCTTTAAGTCCTGTTAACTAGAGGATAGACTGGTTTTTAGGCCCCCTCAGATAACCTTCAGGCTTCAGGTCATATTCTTGTGCAATTCTGTACTTGACAGATCACTGTTTTTTGATCATGTGCTTTTCTGGAGTGTTTGTCCAGGGAATTGGGCCTCATTGGGATCTCTCATGTCACTATCTCAGCTTTTGTGGAAAGAACTGGAAAGAGAATAATTAGCTTAGAAGAAAAAGTGTTAAGCCTTACTCAATTAGCAGATTTCCTGAAAACTAGAATAAACTAGACAGAAATCAATGACTTCATAAGACATAATGCAACAAAATCAAAAGATTAAATGAATAGAATAAAATGTTTGATATCTGTTATTAAAAAAAACAACTAACCAACCTGGAAAAAGGTTAAGAGGAGAAAAATCTAAAAAATCATTATTAGACTTACTGAAAACAATGATTTAAAAAGCCTGGACACTATTTCAAGAGATCATAAATGAAAACAATATTGTTAAAGGCAAAATGAGAGAGAGAGAGAGCTGACAATGAAAATAGCCTACCCTGCAAAGTTGAGTATAATCCTACAGAGAATAAACAAGTACTTTTAGTGGAAGAAAGGACTTTCAAATATTTCTAATGAAAAGATGAGAGTTGAGTAGGAACTTTAAAATGCAATTACAAGACTCGAGAGAAATCTAGAAAGACAAAAATAAATTTTGAGCAATTGAGCCTTTTGGTGATGTATAGAGATCTTAGGACTAATATAGGAAAAAGAAACAATTCCTTCAGAATCTTGATGATTTTAAATGTAACAGTTAAATAAGAAAAATAGAGGTGGAGGTAGTGGTTCTGTTTTGAAGGTTTGAAGAGAAGAAAGAAAAGAAGGGTGAAAGGAAAATGCTAGAATAGAAAGAGGAAAAAGGAATTGCAACTTGCTATTTCTCATAATTGGGTTGCATGAGAAGAGTGTATAAACACGGAGAAAGAGGTATGGGGGAGTGGATATCAGATGAACTTCATTCTTATCTGAAATGAAAAAGTAGGACTGAATACTCAGTTTTGTATAGACATATATCAAACTCAGAGAAATAAGGGGGAATGGGAGATGGACATTAAAAGAGAGGATAAATATTGAATAAGATTGAATAGCAACAAGCAAAACAAACTTCTAAATTCTGAAGTGGAGATTAAGGAACCACACACATAACCAATCCAAACTGGAATCTTAGAGTGTGATTTAGACTGTCTGTGATAAATGGAAGAACAAATTGTGGTATGGTGAATATGATGAAATATTTTTGTACCATAAGAAATGATGAAAGGGACAATTTTATTGAATTCTGAGTAGTATGAACTGATGCAAAAATGAAGTGAGCAGAACCAGGAGAACAATTTATACATAGGAGAGTGACATTATAAAGAAAAACAATATAGAAAGACTTCAGAGCTCTGATCAATGAGATGATGAATCAAGTATCCAGATAGCTGGGTTGTTAGGGAAAGAGACAGTAAATAGTGCTGCCAAAAAGAAAGAGGTTAATTAAAACATTTAAAAATGCATGGCAAAGAAGGGAAGGAAGTTCAGAAAGAAAAACATACAAAGTAACATCAAATTTATTATATTTTTTTTAAACAAGTGGTGTGAAATGAAAATTAGGGGTAGTGTTTAAATCCTCTTTTGATGTTTCATTGTGTATATGGAAATTCTCTCTATGTTTCTATCTGTCTCTGGATCTGTTTCTCTGTCTTACTCTCTCACCTCAAGTTCAGAATGAAAATAATAAATGTTTTCTAAAAAAGGAAAAATAAAAGAAAGAATCTAGGGAATCTAAGAGCAAGAGAGGAGGGAATGAATTCCAGTAAGTGGCAACAGCCTGCACAAAAACAATTTACTTTCCCTCTACCTGCAAATTCACAGGCACCATGTCAGCCAAGACAAACATACTTTAGGGGATTGTGCTTCTATGGGTTCGTGCTCCAAACTTTCCTATATATATTAGGGGCACAGATGCCTTTTCAGTTAACTGGTTTCTTAACTTTGGAATTATCTTCAAACCTTTATTCTTCTTTCCCTCCTCCTCTCATATTCAATCAGTTGCTAAGTTTGATCTTTATTCTACCTCCATAAGATCTCTTGTATCCATCCTCTTCTTTTCACTCATATGGTCACCACCTTAGCCAAAGCCCATTACTTCTCTCCTAGATTATTGCAAGAGACTCTTAATTAGTTTTCCTGGCTCATATTTCCCTCCTCTCTGATCTGCCTCCTCAGAGATGCTTTTTTAAACAAAAATCTGACCATCTCACTATCAAGAAACTTCAGTAGCTCCCTATTGTACCATAAGATAAAATATAAATCCCTAGCTTAGCATTTATATCTCTTCACCATTTATTGTATTGTACATTATTTTCTTTCATGTACTTTACCTTGCAGTGAAGATGGTTTATTTACTGTTCCCTGAACTCAATATTCTGCCTCCCATTTTTGCATGTCAAGATTACATACCCTCCTCATCTATGCCTCTTTTTATCCCTAGCTTCATACAGATACTCAGTTCAGATGATATAATCAAAGAGAAGCTTTTCCTGAATTCCCTAGTTGTTCTCTCTCCTTTCCCAAATTTTGCATATATTTGCATGCTACATTACTCAATAGAGTGTGAACTAGAAAAAAGGACATTTTTCCCTTTTATCTTAGTAAAGGTGGTTTTGTAAATGGTGCAGTGGTTGAGCAATGGACTTAGAGACAGGAAGACCTGAGTTCAAATCTAACCTCAAACTTACTACCTGTGTGAGTAGTCACTTAACCTCTGTTTGCCTCAGTTTTCTCAGCTGTAAAGTGGAGTTAAACTTCCAGGCTTGTTGTGTGGCTCAAATGAGATAATATTTGTTTAAAAAACAGAACAAAACATTGCTTGGCACATGCTTATTCATTCCCTACCTCCCAACTCCAAGGATGAAGGCTTACTAAATTTTCATTGGATTGGCTTATATTGCAGTTTTTAACACTATTCACTTACAGCCATTATCCTTGACTGGGTTGAGCTTGCTCCTGGTCCTCAGAGAGACTAAGGGTTGAGTAAGTAAGAGATTATCCCGCTAAGTGTATATATGGAGCCTTATGGGTGAATAGGATTCTTTGCTTCATCTTGAGGATCATTTCCTTAAATGATACCTCTTTTTTAAAATACCTTTTTATAGTTTCACATCAAAAATAACCTCAACAGAGAGATCCTGAACCACAGTAGCTAAAATGGATGGACACAGTTCTTGTTTTTAAATAGTCCTTTGTCTGAAATTGCTGCCACTGCAATACTCTGTATCTCCTGCCAGGTGGCAGTGTTTGTCTGTCTTTGGGGCAGAGGTTTGCCATGATTTTTTTTTTTGGTCGGGAACACCTAGAAACACAACAAACCCACCTTTATATCAGGAGATGGGTGACCTTGACCCAACACTTCTCTGTCAGGAGTTGGAACAAGTAGATCAACATATAAGTCCTGATTCACATGCAGAAGCTCATCCAACTGCCAATTGGTGTATCTTGGAACCACAAAATCATAGATAGATAGTCCAAGATGGAAGTGACCTTAGAGACTCTCTCTTCAGCCCCTTGACATTCTATCTTCAGTCTTTGTACAAAGTCACGGAATCCTTATGCTCCTTCATGCTTCTTCTTTCATCTAGCCTCCTCCTTTTAATCAGTTCTTTCTGCCTCTTTAAATCACCTTATAGTTATTTATCTTTGTACATGTTGTATACTTCTGATACAACTCAGAATCCTGCTTTTGTCTTATATACCTCCTGGACTTTACACATAGTAGGCAATTAACAAATGTTTGATGAATTGAATTTAAATTTACAGAGGAAACTATGACTCTGAGAATGGTTACATGGAACCTGCCCAAATTTAGTCTAAAACCAGTTTTTAGAGACTAGATGTCACAATGAATAGAGCATTAGACCTGGAGTCAGGAAAACTCATCTTCCTGAATTCAAATATGGCTTCAGACACTTACTATTTGTGTGACCTTGGACAACTCATTTAACCTTGTTTAACTCAGTTTTCTCATCTGTAAAATAAGCTAAAGAAGGAAATGACAAACCATTACTGTATCTTTTCCAAGAAAACTTGAAATAGGATTGCAAATATTTAGACAAGATTGAAAAAAAATGACTGAACAGCATCAAATTTTAGAGACAAACCTTGTCTTAAACAAAGTAAAAAAAAATTATTTGACCAGGACTCAACATTAGACTTTAGACAGCTCAGGATTTTGAGTCAGTAGACTAGAAATACTTAAGAACAGGTTAACATGCACTGTTGCGGACAGGTCTGAGGTTTGGAGTCATGGCTTCCTCACTCCCAATTTCACAGGAAAAGTAGCTTTTTAGGAATTTATCATTTTCTTTTAGTTGATCTAAATAGGTTCAATAAACACCAACATTTTAAGATATAATGAGGAATAGAAAATAGGTTTATTTGAGAAATGTTGAACTTCTGTCATGTTAAATATGAGATACCAATGGAATATTCAGTCTGAAATATCCAAAAGGCAATTAATTAGTAACAGGATTAGAGCTCAGTAGAGAGATTAAGGCTAGAAAAAATATATCAACTATACAGAGATGATCATTGAATCTATGGGAGTTAAGGAAATCACCAAGTGAGAGAGTATATAAAGAAAAGAGAATAGAACTCTGGGACACACAGTTAATAGGCATGACAAAGGATGAAAATCCAGCAAAAGAAAATTGAAAGAAGCATCCAGATAGGTAGGAGGGCAATAAGAGAGAGAGTCATGATAACCTTGAAAGGAGAGAGTATTCAGGAGAAGGAGGCAATAGTGGCAAATTCTGAAAAAAAAAGGTAAAGAAAAATGAGAAAACCATTAGATCTGACAATTAAGAGATCATTGGTAAATTTGGGGAACCAGTTTCAATTTAAAAAATGAAATCAGAACCCAGATTTCTAGAAGTTTAGAAGAAAGTGAGAAAAGAGGAGTGAAAGTGGAGATAGGTTTTATAGTTTTTCTAGGAGTTTAGCTAATAAAGGGAGGATGATCTAAGGCAAGGGCAGCCAGGTGGTTCAGTGACTTGGAATCAGGAAGACTCATCTCCTTGAAATCAAATCTGAACTCAGACAGTTGTATCACTCTGGGAAAATCAGTTAATTCTATTTACCTCTGTTTTCTAATTTGTAAAATGAATTGGAGAAGGAAATGACAAACCACTCCAGTATCTTTGCTAAGAAAATCCCCAAATGGGGACTCTCTCATGGAGAGTCAGATGTGACTGAAATGACTGAATAGCAGCAAATATCAAAGATAATATCTGTGGGGTATAGTAGAGTCTATTAGGGGGTGGGAGGGTTAAGAATTGGAGAGTCTTGAGTTTGTAAGCAGAAAACAAAGAATCAAAAGCACAATATACTATTGCTGGATATGAATGGAAATATAATTTCCATCATTTTCTTAATTGTTCGTGTAAATTTCTTAATACTTGTTAGAAGTTTGTAACAGTATTATAGATTAAATGTTTACAAAATAAGAAACTGTAAATAAATATCTTTTTCTCCCTTGGTCTTTCAACCTGTATTATTGTCTTTGTGGAGTTAAGACTAAATAATTCTAGAATTAATTTCAAATATAATAAGGTCATAGTGATATATAGCAAATAAAACTAAAATACTTATTTTTAAAAAAGAGACTGAAGATTAGAGAGTGCAGGGATGGTGGTAGGAGCAATCTGTTGGATAAGATAGGAGGGCATGAGGTCATGAATCAAAGAATCAAGGCTGGTCTTGTCAAGCAGAAGGACCATTTCATCATCATCATTAGAGAATGGAATGAAGAATAAGTAGGGGAAGGCATGAGATGAAGAAGAGGGGAGAAGAGAGTTACTGGTGAGCCTCAATTTTTTTTTCATGAAGTATGAGTTGAGGTCATTAGTAGAGGGGATAGGGAAAGGGAAAAGTATGGAAGGCTTGAGAATATAAGAAAAAGTTTGGAACTCATTGTAGTCAGTGAGGCAAGAAATTTATGGGGGCGGTGGGGAGGGGGAGGAGAAGGATTGTCTTACTTTAATAAGAACCAGTTGAAATTAAATAGAATAAATGACCTTGTTATTATCGTGGTCATTGTATAAGTTGTTCTCCAGGTTTGACTAATTCTGCATAGGTTCATAGAAGTCTTTCCATATTTCTTGCATCAATCACATCCATAGTTTCTTACAATACAATAAAATTGCTCTTGTATTTGTAGCCCATCATATAGATTACTCCCCAGATTAAATAAAATCATAAGGTTATATTTATTCGTTTACAAGGTTTGTCAGTAAGGAAGTGGTAAATTAGTTCTGCATTCCCAAAGAGTCAAGCTTGTAAGGTTGATATTTCCAAAGGGAAAATTTAGGATACATGTGGGCATGTTTTCATCTTGAGACTACACATGCAATACCAGAATTAATTGGACAAAACATGTTGATCTAAATAGGCTCAATAAACATTCATTAAAAAAAAAGATCATTCCTTAATGTGAACTCTCATTCCCAGGTTGGCTCCCAAGGAAGAGGATGACAAGATTTAAGAGGTTTACTTCTAAAACTATAGCTCATAAGTTCCTAAAACTATCATTAAGAGAAGACACAATTAGATTTTAGCAAAGATATTTACTGAGATGGCAAAGTGAGACTAGTAACAAAAGATCTTTCCTCCCCAGAAATCCAAGGCATATGCTCCAGCAAATATACTTGGCCTGTATGGAGAAATTGGACATAACTTATGGGAATACACCGATCAAGTTCTCCTACCATTCCAATAATGCCTAACCTCAAAGTCCTTTCTCTCATGGGATGTCCTCATAAATCTCTAGCCGGCAACTTCTACCTAGGCAGAGCATTTGTGCTCTGGACAAGTTACTCATCTGGGCTCTTAGGTTCTGCCTCTCTCTGCAGAATGACTTTCTTTTGTTGGTTCTACCTCCCTTCTAAATCCATAACCATTTTTCTTTTTTGCTACCAGAGGTCCCCCTCCTGAAAGTTGTAGTATATTTTTCTACTTGACTGCTAGCTCCTACTCCTCTCTTGAACTGAAGAATTTCAGAATTTCTGGGTGGGGTATCTTTTCTGAGTGAAGATCTCCCCTGCTAGAAAACACGATTAATAGGGTGGGTCTGAAGAGGTGATGTTTGGAGAAGAGAGGGATAGAAATGATCTTAAAGATAAAATGGACAATTTTGATTAAAGAAGAGGAAAACAGCAATTGTTGGAGGTACTATAAGAAGAAAGACAAACTAAATGCATAGGTGGCAAAGTATTTCAACTTTTCTGGAAAATAATTTGGGACTATATCCCAAAAGTCACTAAACTATGTATTTCTGTTTAGCAACAATTAGGTTAATATTAGATCTAATATGTGCCCTCCCCTTCACTCCCTCAGACTACTATCTCTCATTATCTCAGGACTTTAGCAATTTTTTAAAATTTTATTTTTCCAATTACATGTTATGAAAGGTTTTTTAACATTCATCTACTTGCATATTTATAAGTTACACATTTTTCTACCATCCTCCCTTCCCACCCCATCTCCTCCACAATAATCAGTCTAGTAAAAGTTGTACATATACATTTATTTAACATGTTTACATATTAGTCATTTTGTATGAGAAATTGGAACTAAGGAAAAAGAAAGAAAATTATGGAATAAGTAGGAAAAACATAAGAGAAATTTTTTTTAAAAAAGTGAATATAGAATTCATTTAGATTGTTTTGTTTGCTTGTTTGTTTGTTTTCCTCCGGAAGAAGGTGTTCAAAACAAATCTCCCAAGGTTGTTCTAGATCTCTGAACTGCTGAGAGGAGTTGCATCCATCACAGTCAGTCAACTCACAATGTTGTTGTTAATAAGTACAAAGTTCTCTTGGTTCTGCTTCCTTACCTCATCGTTATAATCCATGAATCTCTAAAGTCCAACCATTCATGGTTTCTTATAGGACAATAGTACTCCATAAAATTCATATATCACAACTTGTTCAGCTATTCCCCAATTGATGAGTATCCTCTCAATTTTCAATTCTTTTAGGATTTTAGCAAAAAAAGCCCCCCCCCCCCCCGCCCCGCCAAAGTTGTGGCCACTTTTCAGTCCAGTCAATTCTATTGCTTCTTTTGACTCAATGAAAGAAAGACTCATTCTCAATAAAGGGAATTATCAGATTTTAACGCTTTGTTATCTTATCTTCATTTCATCATCTATGACTACACCAACTGAGTCAGGATACAAGAAAATAAAATCTTTCCCTTACATATTCACATACCACAATATGTTCAGCCATACCCCACAACTAATGGGCAACTATTTTATTTCTTGTTCTATCATCAAAAAAGTGCTGCTATAAATATCCTTGTACATATGGGTTCCTTCCTTCTGTCTTGACGTTTGGATACCCTGTATAATAGGAGTATTTCTGGTTCAATGAACATGTACAAGTTTAATGATTTTTTTTTAAGATTTTTTGCAAGGTAATGGAGTTAAGTGGCTTGGCCAAGGCCACACAGCTAGATGTCTGAGGTTGGATCCTGACTCCAAGGCTGGTGTTCTATTCATTGAGCTACCTAGCAGCCCCAGTTTAATGACTTTTTGAATAAAGTTACAAATTATTCTCTGGTATGGTTAAACCATTAACAATGTATTAGTGTGCTTGCCCTCCAACAATTGTGTCATCTTTATCAATCTGATAGGTACAAGATTAAATTTTAGAGTTTTTAAAAATTGTATTCCTTATAGTATTAGGGATATGGAGTGATTTTTTTCTATACAATTGTTGGTAGCTTTTCTCAAAAGATTTCTTCTTTTAAAAATGACTTTTCTTAGCCTTTGATGATTCATCTACCGAGGAATAGCTCTTATTCTTATATATATTATATTAATTCTTCATATATTTGAATTTTAGACTATTGTTAGGGAAATTTACTATGAATATTTTCATTCAAACTAATTATTTCCCTTCTGATTCAACAGTATGCTTTGTTTATACCAAAGTTTTTCAATTTTATCTGAGATTTTCTGTTTTATTTTTAATCTTCCTTATTTAATTTAAGAATTCTCCTATTACTCATAATTGTGAAAGTTATTTCTTTCTTTTGTTTTCTAATATTGTTTTAATATTCTAATTAATGTTCTAATATTGCTTTAATATCTAGGTCATATGTCAATTTAGAGTTTATTGAGGCACATATGGCAAAATATTGGTGCACACCTAATTTCTGCCAAATTGCTTCTAGCTTTTCTTGTAGATTTCATCAGAAAGGGAGACTTCATTCTAGTCCAATTTATTTCAAAGTTGGTGTCTTCTAAATGTTTCCATGTTCAGTTATTTCTGGAAATTATTTACTTAGTCTATTCCATTGATCAAGACTAATTTTTAACCAGTAACAGATAGCTATAATGACTGATGTTCTGTATTAATAATCTGAGATCTGGTGTATTAGGTTTTTTTTTTACTTATTTTCATTATTTACCTTGAGATTCTTAACCTTTTCTTCCTACAGATGAATTTTTTTTTATTACTTTGCCTAGATCTTAAACCAACCCCTTGGTAGTTTGATTGGTAGGGTAGGAAGTCTATAAATTAATTTAAATAATATCATCATTTTTATTATATTGGTTTAGTCAAACTACAAGCAATTAATATCTCTCCAATTACTCAAGTTTTCCTTCATTTTCGTAAAGAATGTTTGTTGTTTCATTTATCCTAAGTCCTGAGGGTACCTTGGTAGGTGGACACTCATATTTTTTATATTCTACAGTTATTAAGAATGGAGTTTCTTTTTCTCTCTCTCCCTGCAAGTTAATAAGTTAATATACAGAAAACTAAAGATTTTCATGAGTTCATTTTATATCCTGATACTTTAATTAAGTTATTATCTCAATTTGAAAAAAATAATCTCTAGGATTTTCTAAATAGACCATCATATATGCAAAAAGTGATAAATTTTTTCTTTTTTGTGCTCTTTCTTTCAATTTTTTTTTCTTTTCTCTTTTCCTAAGATTGGCATTTTCAGAATTATTAAATAATTAACTAGCATTTATTAGGTACCTACTATGAACCAGGTTCTATGCTAAATGTTGGCAATACAAAGAAAGGCAAAAGTTCCTTGTTCTCAAGGAATTGACAGTCTAATAGGGGAGATAACATGCAAACCTTTGGAGATAATCAGCAGAGGGAAAGACAAGCATTGAGAGTCAAGAAAGGTAATTCAGAAGGTAGGAATTTAGAGGATTTTATGTTTGACCCTGGGACTGTAGAATTGCTTTAATGTGTGTGTCTATGTCTCTGTGTGTGTCTGGGTATCTGAGTGTGTATCTGTGTCTGTGACTTAGGTGTGTCTATGTGTCTGTATCTTTGTGGTGTGTGTGTGTGTGTGTGTGTGTGTGTGTGTGCGCTGTGTGTGTATGTGTGTATGTGTGTATGACATGTTGAGACTTGAGCTTAAGAAGGCTAACTTGACAGCTTATTGAAGAATGGACTGGAAAGGGTTGTGGGAAATCTGGAACATTATTACATTGTTGGTGGAGCTGTGAAATCATTCAACTTTTCTGGAGAGAAATTTGGAACTACACCCAAAGGGCAACAAAAATGTGCATCCCCTTTGATCCAGCAATACCATTACTGGGTCTATACCCTGCAGAGATGATGAAAAAGGGTAAAAACATCACTTGTACAAAAATATTCATAGCAGCCCTGTTTGTGGTGGCAAAGAATTGGAAATCCAGTAAATGTCCTTCAATTGGGGAATGGCTTAGCAAACTGTGCTATATGTATGTCATGGAACACTATTGTTCTATTAGAAACCAGGAGGGATGGGATTTCAGGGAAACCTGGAGGGATTTGAATGAACTGATGCTGAGTGAGATGAGCAGAACCAGAAAAACACTGTACATCCTAACAGCAACATGGGGGCGATGATCAACCTTGAAGGACTTGCTCATTCCATCAGTGCAACAATCAGGGACAATTTTGGGCTGTCTGCAATGGAGAATACCGTCTGTATCCAGATAAAGAGCCATGGAGTTTGAACAAAGTTCAAGAACTATTCCCTTAATAATTTACAAAAAAAACTGATATCTTATTGTCTGATCTTGTTATCTCTTGTACTTTATGTTTCTTCCTTAAGGATATGCTTTCTCTTTCTTCACACTCAATTTGGATCAATATACAACATGGAAACAATGTAAAGACTGACAAATTGCTTTCTTTGGGGAGGTGGGGGGAGAGAAGTAAGATTGGGGGGGAAATTGTAAAACTCAAAATAAATAAAATCTTTAATTTAAAAAAAGAATGGACTGGAGTGGGAAGAGACTTGAGGCAGGGAAATGATGAGTATCTCAATTTATTGGAGAAGGAAGAGGATGAGGAGGAAGAGCTGGAACTAGATGGCTCAGTGGATAGAGCATTAGGCTTAGAATCAGGAAAACCTATCTTCTTGAGTTCAAATCTGGTCTTAGACACTTATTAACTATGTGACTCTGGGCAAAGCACTCCAGTGTCTTTGCCCAAAAAATCCCAAAGGGATCAAAAAGTATTGTACCGAACTGAAAAGACTCAACAAGTAATAGCAAGATACAAATATTATTTTATTTTTGTCCTCATTTTATAGTTGAGGAAACTTAAGCAAAAAGACATTAACTTGCCCAAGGTCACACAGCTAGTAAGGATGTGGGATGGATTTGAACTCCAGTCTTCTTTAATTCAGACCCAGAAATCTATTTATCCATTATGCCACCTAGACTGAAGTGGTGGCAGTGACAAAAAGAGAGAAGTAAGAATATATGAAAGATGTTACCACTGCAGATTATATAGGGTATGGTAACTGGATGGATATGGGACATGAGAGTTAGAAGTTAAGAGATCATCTAACTTGTGAGTCTGGGGGACTGGGGATCTGGTGGCTCCTTTGAATTAGAAAGGGGAAATTTTGTGGGGGACATAAAGAGTTCAGTTTTGGATATATTGAGCTTAAGATGTATAAGGGGACATCCTGTTAGAGATATCTAAAAGGTCAACAGAAATATGAAAGTGGCAGTCAGGGGGTGGCTAGGTGGTGTAGTGGATAAAGCACCGGCCCTGGAGTCAGGAGTACCTGGGCTCAAATCCGGTCTCAGACACTTAATAATTACCTAGCTGTGTGGCCTTGGGCAAGCCACTTAACCCCATTGCCTTGCAAAAACCTAAAAAAAAGAAAAAGAAAAGAAAAGAAAGTGGCAGTCAGTAGAGAGGTTAGTAATTGCAATAATAATTTTTGCTTTTATTCATTTATTTATGACATCTCCTCCTCCCCCACCCACAGTAGGTGGTCTTTATAAGGGTGTCATGTAAAGCTGAGGAATATGTTTATGCTTTATGATTTCCATTTCCCAATAGTCTCCAGAGTTTTCCAGTTGTCACCAGATGTCTAGCACATCGAATTTTTCTGAAATTTAATTCAGATCTTTAATTTCTTTCTTGTTTGTATATTTTGTTAGATTTGCCCAAGTCAAAAAAAAGGGACACATTAAGGACCCCAGAAATGATTATTTTATATCTATATTTCTCTGTAGTTAGATTAACTTTTCCTTTTGTTATTTAGGTACCAAATCATCCTAGTACATACCGAGAATTGATATTATTTCATTATATATGATGTCTTAAAGCATAATGTTGTTACTCTGTTTATTTCTTTTGCCCATATCTATCTTTATTGTTGTCTTGCCTTGCATGAGATATTACTTGCTACTTCTTTTTTTATTCAACTGAGACAAAATAGGTTTTATTCCAGGCCCATAGCTTAACTTTGTATGAATCTCATAAGTCAGGTGATACTGTGAAATGCTGAATTTCTGTCCTGGCTGTTCTTTACTTTTGAAAAAGACCAATGACATCATGGGTGATGTCTTGATGTTTTGACTTGCATGTAGATCAAATTAAGCAAGATTGAGCTTAGCAAAGTCCTGTCTCACTTTCTGAGTCTCCCTCCTCCCTCTCTCTTCCAGAGTCATCAAGATCCAGTGGCAGGATAAAAATGAAGAGGACTGATCATGGTCCAGAAAGCAATGGATAACCTTGGTGTTTTCTATTTCTGACTAAATTCTAAGTGTTCCACAGCATCTGCTTCAGTCACCTTTGCAGCCATTAAAACAATTTTCTCATCTGCCCATTCTACCTAGCTATTGGGGGGGGGGGGGTGGGACACAACTCAGAAATAAAGGAAATAAAGGCACTTTGGGATAATGAAATAGTCTCTTTATTAGTTATTGACCAGGAATGGTTTGTTCAATATTTCAAAGGGATTCCTGTCCTGGGTCTCATTCTCCTCTTCCAGTCTGCTGAGGCAGAGAATCTTTAAGGATCATCTTTGATGGGTGCATAATAGAACTGGCACCCTTCCCTTAACTCCCTTAGAAGAAATAGAAAACTTTGGCAGCTCCAGCACATGTGGAAGTTTATTGGGTAGACCTGATACAAGCTCTGTGGTTCAATGAAATGAAACACAAGTCATTTCACAGTAAAGGAAAGGTGGTTTACTTAGCCATAGCATTGAAAAGATATTCAATGAGGCTATTGTGGCCCTTAGGGCCACCCTTGACTCCATGGGGAAACATCTGTTCAGCAGGATAGGATGTAGGGACTTGTGAGGTCTGGGGACATCTGCCAGATCTAAAAGTCCTCCCTTCATATGGGTGGTCCTTTTTTAGGCAACCAAAAAGTGATTCATTGTGGCCAGAAGCCACCAGGAAGACACAGCTTGAGCAATGATCTATCTAAGATCAAGTCCCTCGACAACTTTATCATCTTTCAGGGAAAATACTAGCAAAATTCTGGTTGAAGGGAGAAGGAAGGGAGAAGCCCACGTGGTAAGGAATAGCCTCCTGGACTGGCTGTTATCTTCTTTCACTTCCTCCCATCAGCTGTGCTCCTAGCTGCTGCACATATCATGGAAGCCATGAACTGAACCAGGGAATTCCCTTGCCCTGTTCTCCCGTTTATCCCAGTTCTGAGAAATGAACCTGCAGGTGCTCTCTGTCCTCAGTTTCAGGTGTCAAGGGTGATTCCCCTCCAGACTGAGAGGTAGAGCCATGGAGACCTTGGAGCCTGGATTGCAGGTTGCATGATGAGGCTTGAAAACAGGACTGGGCTCTATGGATACCAAGCTAAACTAAGAACCTAATCCCCTTCTTTCACCAGAGATAAAGGGTGGTAAAAAGAGCAAAGGCAGTCTCCCTTGTGTTGAGAGGAGAATGGGTTGTGTACTTGTGATTATTCTTCTGAAATAAATATTCCTCTTCATAAAAAATTCTAGTTTTATCCTATGGATAATAAAGGAATTTGATTCAGTGGCTATTTAAAGGGGCAATAAACCCCTAGTTGCTACTTTTCTTTTGTTTTTCCTGAGTGTACTTGACTGAATAGCAATCCCAAGATGATCATGTTCAGTCTCATAGACAACCTCATAAGAATTATGGAGATTAAATTGATGCAATGTTGGTGGAGTTGTGAACTAATTCAACCATTCTGGAGAACTATTTGGAACTATTCTCAAAGGGCAACCAAACTATGCATACTCTTTGATCCAGCAATACCACTACTAGGTCTGTATTCCAAAGAGATCTTAAAAAAGGGGGAAAGGATCTACATGTATAAAAATATTTATAGCAGTCCTTTTCATGATGTCAAAATATTTGAAATTGAAGGGATTTCCATTAGTTGAGGAATGACAGAACAAGTTGTGGTATATGAATGTAATGAAATACTATTGTTCAATAAGAGATGATTATAGGCAGATTTCAGAAAAACATGGAAATACTTGTATGAACTGATACAAAGTGAAATGACAACCAGGAAAACATTGTACACAGTATTAGCAATAGCCTGTGATGACCAACTATGATAGACTCAGCTCTTCTCAACAACACAATAATCCAAGATAATTACAAAGGAAAATGCTAGCCACATTCAGAGAAAGAACTGATGAAATCTGGATGAAGATCAAAGCACATTATTTTCATTTTTTTGTGTGTTTTTTTATTTTGATTTATTACTTTTTTCACAACTGTGACTAATATGGAAATGTTTTCTATGATTGCACATATACAACTTATATCAAATAGTTACCATTTTAGGAAATGGTGAGAGGAGGAAGAAAAATTTGGAACTCAAAATCTTGTAAAAAAAATAAATGCTCAAAACTGTCTTTACATATAATTGGGGGAAAAAATAAAATATAATTAAATAAAGAATTGTGTTTATCCTCTTGATTGGAACTGACTGGTAGAAACCAAAACTTCCACATTGGAGAGGAAGACCACAGACAAAGGAAGAAGCCAAAACTCTGGTCAGACTTGCCAGAAGACAAAGGCCTGAAAGGAATTGCATACTATGTCAAGTCTTGATATTTTGATGATGAGGATTTGTCCTTTGTTCTTGAAGAAGACCATGATATCAGGGAGATGATGCCAGAACAAGCACATAAATTGGAAGTAACCAGTCTCACTTTCTCCTCCAGAACCATTTGAGTCCAGTGACCAGAAATAAATCAGGACACCTAGAGATGACCTTGGATGTGAGGCAATCAGGGTGAAGTGACTTGTCCATGGTCACACAGTAAGTGTCAAATATCTGAAGTTGGATTCGAATTCACATCCTCCTGGCTCTAAGGCCAGTGTTCTAATCACTATGTCACCTAGTTGTCCCTCTTGATATTTTAAACCTCAATCAACCTAACAGAGGAAATATCAATAGTTATAAATTATTAGATTCTGTTTTCAGTTTGTTAAATATTTCTTTTTGTGTAGAAGAAATAGTTGTCTTATATGTAAGCTAATATACTTAGGAACATTGGATACCTTTCTACTCCTCCCTTTGGGCACCCAAGACATGACCCCCAAACCTAGTCTTTAAGTAATTTTCTCCAGGTTAAATTTTTCTTATCTAACTTGTCTCAATTTCCACAACTGTAAAATCAAGATAATAATGGCACCTATCTTACAGGGTTGTTGTGAGGATTAAATGAGATAATATTTGTAAAGCACCTAGTAGTTCCTATATTCATGATTATTCCCTCTAGCCTCCCTTTCTCTGTTAATTTTTTTAAAGGGCTTTGGAATGAAGGTACAAAAAGCCTAGGAGATGAGAATCCAACCTTTCTCTTTGGAGTGTCCCCTCCCTTTGGTTTGTTCCCAATCACTGCTTGCGTGGGTCCAGAGAAGAAGGACTTGTTTGTGAAGAGGAAAAGAGCATAGTGCCCCAGCCCTACGGACCTAACAAAGAGCTTTCATGGCTATAATTAGGGGAGAGTCTAATTTAGAGGCAGATTGGTCATAGTCTCAGAGATGGCAGCTTCATTCCATTGGCTCCTCTGTCAAGTACACCCACCAAAAGCCTGAACCTATAGATCGGCTCCTTTTGAGCAAGATCACCATGGTGACAACTGTGTCAAGGGCTGACTTTCAATAGATCAAAATGAAGTAGCTGCTTTGCTCTGTTCAAAACACTCACCCTGATGCAGGCTGTCTATAAATGATTTAGCAACAGTTTCTCACAGATGTGTGATATACAATCCAGGTGAGAGGTAGCCCCACATCATGACCACTCTCTAGGTCCCAAATACATGAAGGACCATTCTCACTGGGCTCCAATTGTGTAACCTATATCATTGGGTTCTGCTTTCCAAATCTAATACCCCACTCTTATCTTTCCAACATTAGCCAGAATCTCTAATGAAAGTGGACTATTCTCTGTCTTTTGCCAATTTCAGTCCACCTCTTCCACTATTCCCTATGCCTACGATTCAAACCAGTTCTTGAGGGCTGATTGGTAAATTTTCATACTGAACAGTTTTTTAGTGTTCAGTCATTTTGCAGCCATGTTCAACTCCATTTGGGGTTTTCTGAGCAAAGATGCTGGAGTGGCTTGCCATTTCCTTCTTTAACTCATTTTACAGATATTTGTCCTTCATTTTCAAAGAATATCACAGCATCAGGGAAGTGATGCCATGACAAGTGGGATGCTGTGCTAAGTCACCAGCCTCACTTTCTCCTCCAAAACCTTCTGGGTCCAGTGGCCAGATATGAATCAGGTCAACTGGAGATGGTCCTGGAAGCAAGGCAATCAGGGTTAAATGACTTGCCTAAGATCACATATCTAGTTAAGAGTCAAATGTCTGGTTTTGAACTCCTCTCCTCCTGACTCCAAGGTCAGTGCTCTATACACTGTACCACCTAGCTGTCCCAAGGATTTGGGGAAAAGATGGTCAAGTGAATTGCCTAGAGTGAGCTCAATGTCTGAGGATAGATTTAAACTCAGGGAGATGAGTCTTCCTGACTCTTTAAGACCTGGAACTGTATCCCTTGCTTGCCTCCACGAACATTTACACTTCAGAAATCAACAAAATCAGGACTTGATTTATTATTGACTGTCTCTAGACTTGTCCTGGCCCACAGTAGGTACTTAATAAATGTCTATTCACTGACCTGGTGTGGTGTGTGTAATATGTGTGCAGAAAGAGAAATCTAGGGGCAGCTAGGTAGCACAGTGGATAGAGCACAGGCCCTGGAGTCAGGGCTCAGAGTTCAAATCTAGCCTCAAACACTTAACAATTACCAACAGTGTGATTTGGGGCAAATCATTTAACCCCATTGCCTTGCAAAAAACCAGAGAGAGAGAGAGAGAGAGAGAGAGAGAGAGAGAGAGAGAGAGAGAGAGAGTTCTGCAAAGTATTTCATCTCTGTGAGTGCCAGGGGGACCCTGACATAAATTGTTGGAGAATTCAGAAGACATGAACAGATTTGTGTACATGAGTGCAAGTTGGCCCTTTCCCTTTTTGCCTTACACTGATTTTGCCCTTGTCAGAAGGACAGGGGTGCCTGCTGTTGCAATGAATTTCATATGCTCAGGAGCAGAGAAGATGGAGCTTGACAGTGGGTCAGCCAGCTGTGGGCAGCCACACATCCCTTGTGGTGCTAGACACCTCTCTTACCTCCCCCCACCGTGCAAGGTCAGTCAATAAACATGTATTAAGCATCAACCTATAGGCCAGACATGGTGTATCCATCACTCAAGTCTAGACAATCAATCAAAGCCCTTAAAATAATAAACCAATCCCCAATTTGTATCCATTGTTGATTTCTGAAGTGCTGTTCTTGTTGCTGCAGCAGCTTGGACTAGGAGCTATGAAGAATGAGATAGAGACCCAGAGAGCTGTGGTGGCAGAGGTCCAGATCCAGGGACAGGCAGACCAGGGCAAGGCAAGTCCAGGATCCAAGATGGCCTAGGACTAGACTGGAAGTTGATGTGGAACCTCAGCAGTTAGAGAGAATTTACCAGGAGACAGATCTCAAGTTCTGGGACTTTCTGGTTGTTTCTCAGTAATCTTGCTCCTTATATATAGGTGTGGAAGGAGGTTTGGTGAGAAAGGGATCCCGGGAGAAGTACCATTAACTATTTCCTGTCAATCCAAACTATGTAGCCACTGACAAGTCACTTTGTCGGAATCTTATGAATGAAGTTGGCTGAGAGCGAGAGAGAAGGAAATTTCCCAGACGTGGGGTGGGGGGGTGAGAGGGAGTTGAGATTTCTAAAGTTTCATATTTCAGGGCAATCTTGCATTTCTTTCCCTTTATACTGAAATTTAAATCTGGCTAGTGAGGGTAATTAAATCGGTCCAACCACATGGGTGGGAGAAGGGAATAAATGGCATATGGAAGCCAGTCCTGAAGAGACCCTACTGAGCTCCCCTTCTGGTCTGAGCTCCTGGAGAAGAGAGCCACCTCATGGACAGATTATGAATAGCATTGCCTTCCTGGTTAATAACAGCCAGTTTTTCTGTAGGCTTGCAAAAAAAAAAAGAGCCTAAGTCAAAAAAAAGGATAGTATCTCCAGAGTCACTTGGACAGCCACCAATACTCACTGTCACAGTACCACTGTCATAGTGTGTGTGTATAAAAGAAACTATTCCTCACACAATATGTTTGCCCATATACAGCTATAGATATAAATATATACTTTCATTTATTCATTCATGCATGCATGTATTCATTCATTCATTTATTTAGACTATGATTCTATAACCAGACATTCTTAATCTAGGGCCCACCCATTAACTTGGGTTGTTTTTTAAAATTTTTTAAACTTTTAAAATTTTTAAAAAATTATTTCTTTGTAATCTTATATATTTTATTTTGTGTATTTAAAAATATTTTTCTGAGAAAGGGTGTGTAGGCTTCACCAGACTGCCAGAGGAGGACCATGACCACCCCAGAATGGTTAAGGACCCCTTTTTTGAGCCCAAACAGTTGTCACTGGGTACATGGTGCCCTTGGTTGAACAAGAAGATTAAATGAAAACCCTGATGGAGAAATAAAGATTTGCTCATTTCTTGGAAGTTGACCGTGACAAAACATTGCACGCCTCTATCATCAGGAGCCCTATTGCATGGAGAGTTGAGCACAAGTTGTTCTAAGCAGAGAGAGAGTCCTCTGGTCTCCTCCTAGGTAGTTTAGTTCCTTCTCTAGTCACGGAGAACCAGCTGAGCCCCAGTTCCCAGCTTTGCTGTTCTAATCAGCAAGAGAAACTGGAGGGGAAACTTCCCACAAACCCCTGAACTGCTTTTCACAGATTAACAAGTGGCTCAGAGTTTTAGTTAACTCAGCTGAGTCTGTCTGTCTATCTGTCTGTCTGTCTGGGAAGCTGCTGAATCTGGAAGATTCCCTACCTTGTACCCTACCCCACCCCACCCCCAGAGGCTCCCATCCTCAACTTTCTTTCTCCAGGACCTTGAAAATAATGTCATGCAAAGTTGAAGGTACTAGAAATATATATATATCCTTGCGTAGTGTTGTAGAAAGAGCGCTAGAGATGGACATCAGAGGATTACCTGGGAATTTTAGATGGGTCATTTACCTGGAACATCTTAGACAGATCATTTAATCTGAGTCTCAGTTTATTCTTCTGTAGAATGAACCCTTCTAATACTGATCCTAGAATCATATAAATGAATGAAAATCTTGGAAAAAATTTAGAGGGGACATAATAGCTCTCTTCAAGCTTTGCCTTATGGCAAGCTGTATAACTCTTAACACATAACACATCTAAGGAGATGGAAAGTGGGACCTGGAGCTAAGAAAAATCTGAGTTTAAATCCTATCTCTGATGCATACTGCCTGTGTGACCCTAGGGAAGTCACAACCTCTCAGGGCTCTAACTTTAAACTATTGAGAAGGTGACAACCAGTACTGGCAGAAAGTAATGGGGAAAGAGCACTAGACTTGGAGTCAGGAAGGTGTGAACTCATATCCTGCTTCAGAAACTACATCTCTCCAGGTCTCCCTTTTCTCTAGAAAGGCTTTTGGGCATTTTGAACTCTAATGTGTACTAGTGGAGTCACAGGTCTAGCCTCCATTCCCAAAAATGAAGCTGAAGATAGGACCTATCTCCTGAGTTTGATTAGGGAAGGAAACAAACATTTATTAATCACCTATTAAATGTGCCATACAGGCAACTGAGTGATGCAGCCAGTAGAGCACCAGACCTGGACTCAGGAAGACTCACCTTCTTGAGTTCCATCTGACCTCACACACTTCCTAGCTGTCTGACCCTGGACAAGTCATTTAACACTGTTTGCCTCAGTTTCCTCATCTGTAAAATGATCTGGAAAAGGAAATGGCAAATTACTCTGGTATGTTTGTCAAGAAAACTCAAAATGGAATAGTGGATATGACTGAACAACAACAAACAACTGTGTGATACATTGTGCTAAGCACTTTACAAATATATCATTGATTCTTCACAATCATCCATTTTACAGAATGAGGTTAAATTTGAACTCAGGTCTATCCTGACTCCAAGCCCAGTGTTCTACACCCCTTGCTATGTAAAGCATTTTGGAAACCTTAAATATGCTAACTATTGCTGTTGTTGATACTACAACAACAACAACTATTACTACTGCTACTACTAACTACAACTACCTCTCCTACTACAATTACTACCACTACCACTACCATCACCACACTATTACTAACACCTCCACTACCACCACTATCACTACCACTACTACTGCTACAACCACCACTACCACCACTGCCACTACCACAATTACCACCACTACCACTACCACAACTACTACCACTACCATTACCACTACTACTACTACCACTACTACTACTACTACTACTACTACCACCATCACCAATCACCACCACCACCAACCACCTCTGCTATTGCTGTGACTATTATGACGACTACTACTACTTCTATGACTGCTTCTACTATTACTACAGATTGATATTATCCTGCTTGGTCCCAGAGAATAGAATAGGAAAATCTAGTGAGAACCACAGATTTTCCTTTAGTTTGATATAAGAACAAGTTTCCTAATAATTAGAGAATTCCAAAAGTAGAATAGGTTGCCTTAGAAAGTAATGTGTTTGCCATTCTTGGAGGGTCTCAAGCAGAGGTTAGATTTCTGATCTAGAGGAGGAGTTCTGTTTTGGCTGACCTAGGTGACCACTGAGCTAGTTTAGATGTCCACCAAGTCTATTCTGGACATCAGTGAATTCATACCAGATGACCATGGAGCCTATCCTAGATGTCCACCAAGTTTATTCTAGATAACCACTGAGCTTATTCTAGATGACCAAAGAATCTATTCTAGATGATTACTGACTTATTCCAGATGATCACTGAGTACATTCTCAGATTCTCTGATTAATTGAGACATTGTCTACATGAGATGCTCTAGCCCATTTTGGTTTTGGATTCTTTTGAGAGTTTAAGTTGTTCTATGACAGTGTCATGCCACCCTCGAAGAAACCACTGAGGAGCCTAAGAACCTGAAAAATGATTTGGGCATTACAATCACTAATATATTTGAGAAACAGGACTTTGTCTCCTCATCTTCCTTTCTTTTTTTTCCAGAATGATTAAAATGGTTTTTATTTTATTAAGATATCTTAACAAAATGGTAAGCCTCTCTCAAGGTGGAAGAGAGGGGTGGGGAAATTTCAAAATACAAGATCTTTTATGCACTTTGAAAGGCTTTGTTCCTGCCCCCTCATGTCTCTCATAGGCTGGGGTAAAAATCTAATTGATACATTGATTCCTATAAATTTCCCCCACCTTGCTCATTATACTAGCAAGAGCAGCTAGATCTCCTTGAGCATGAGCAAAGGAGAAGGTCAAAAGTAGGTTAACTTAAACCGGTGGGGCAGTCTTTGTTCAAATGGAGGTTAAATCTTTTATCTTAATTCAGTACCTGCCCCTAGGCAACAATATAGGCAGACCTTAGTCTTTGTAATGTAAACTGTGAATCCTCCCTTCACATTACTGAACCCAAACTACTCACATTTTCCTCACAATTTTCCCCTTTTCTTTTATAATAAGAATTTGGGATTCCACACCTTATTAGTGATTTCTTTCTTAAATCACAACCCTAGTTATTGACATAACTACTGACCTTTTTCTTCTATCAAGATTTTTACTTCCTCATTATCAGACATCGACCTATTTTCCAGGTTGTGCCAGAGCACATGTCAACTTTCTGATGTCTTTTAATACTTGCTTATTGACATCTATCTTGATGGATTCAATTTACCACAAACTCCCCCTTTTCCAATCAACAGATTTGTTTGCATGGCTTAGCCAGGCAGCAAATCCAGGCCCTAGTTTTCTAACTGGTAATTTCTCATCTTCCTTTCTGAGCTACCTCCTACCTCTGGGTGTACCCAGATGCCTAAAACTCATCACCATGCCCAAAGTTTCCCACTGTGGTCTCTTCCCTGACCAGTGGCCTCTTATTATGCCTGAAGCTTCAAAATTACTCTTCTTCTTCCTCTTCTTCCTGAACTAGGTCACATTTGGGATAGAGGAAAGGGAGAGAAGCATAGTCAATGAAATGGTTGGTCACCATGGCAACAAGCAGTTCCTAGGCCAGACTCCATGGGGTCCAGTATGAGGCTGAAGGTAGAAGTCTATCACTGATGAGAATGGCAGGAAATGAGAATGCTTCCTGGGGAAGTGATCTTATAATTTGCAATCATTTTCTTCAAAACTTTATCTTTATTGGTCTAATATTATCTGAGTCAGAGTCATATCTAGGGTGGGATTACTAGGGCAGAACAATTTAGATAATGGGAGAGACTTGAAGTCCAAGAGAAATAAGTTCAACTCTTGTCTTACTTAATTGTGTGACCTGGGGCAAATCACTTAGTTCTACCTCAGTTTCTTCATTTGGGGAGGATATCACACTTGCCTCATGGGATGACTGTGAGATTCAAATGAGATAACATATATAAATTCTAGCTACTATTACTGTTGCTGTTTTTTTTATTTTTTTAGGCTTTTTTTTTTGCAAGGCATATAGGGTTAAGTGGCTTGCCCAAGGCCACACAGCTAGGTAATTATTAAGTGTCTGAGACCGGATTTGAACCCAGGTACTCCTGACTTCAGCACGAGTGCTTTATCCACTGCACCACCTAGCCACTCCACTGTTGCTGTTTTTTAGAAGGTGCTGGTGGTACTTGTGGTCCCTTCATCCATCTTAAAAACAACTTATCATCTAGTTAATGCCAAGTGAGCCAGTGCTCAGATTAAATCTTCCCTTGCATGCCAATCCCCTCATCATGGCAGCTGACCCAACAGCATTTGAAGAAAACATTTCACACTGCCTATCCTAGGTACAAAAATTGCTAGTAATGTCTCTGGCTGGAATTGAAATGACCTCTAACACCTTTACAGATTCAGGTCAGGTTTTGAAAAACTCGTGTGACAGAAAAGGATAGGCTATTTGTTGTTACTTGGGGAAGGTGAAAAATATGAGATGAATTAAGGACTGACATTCCTGCTCTAAAAACTGAAGTAATTAAGTGTTGACCACACTGGGCCCCACTAATATCAAGGCATTGCCATTAAAATAAAAGGTTCTTTATTCAAGGGAATTGCATATGATAAGCTATCCTTTCCCTACCACTCACTTCTTGATTAGTATACTCTCCCAAATTCTGGACTTCTTACTTCAATCCTTCCTCCCAGCTCCTTGGCTGGACTTGTGTTTCCAAAATAACTTGTTTGATTCAAGCATCTGATTTACTTTCTTATTAACCTCAAGACTTGAGCAATGTCTCATTTTCTCAGGAAGGTTGCTTTCCTTCTGCCCACATGATAGGTTTTTTTTTTTAGTTTTTTTGCAAGGCAATGGGATTAAGTGGCTTGCCCAAGGCCACACAGCTAGGTAATTATTAAGTGTCTGAGGCCGGATTTGAACTCAGGGACTCCTGATTCCAGGGCTGGTGCTCTATTCACTGTGCCACCTAGCCACCCCCACATGATATTTTTTAATCATTGGCACTTGTAAGTCTCCTTCCCTTAACCCTAGGATTGGGAATGGAACTATATGAATAAAAACATAATGAATCAGAAAAGAGATGTCCTCTCTCCTGGTCAGAGCTAGAAGGGACCTTAGGGAACACTTAGTCAAGGAGGTTTCATTTTTTTAAATGAACCACATGACCATATATTCTTATTGTGTGGATAAAATAAATGTAATTAGAAATTTACTCTGGAGTGTGGAAGACCTGGGTTCAATTTTTGTCTCTAACTTGAGCTATCTCTATGTCCATGGGCTGACTCAAGGCAATTTACTAAAACAATAAACTACCAAGGAATATCTGATCTGCGTCAGTAGAGGGAATTTCCATATTGGAAGTTTCTCACATGGATTAAATTATAGGTCTGGCCAGTCATTAATTAGTTTAGTCTTAATTAGATTTACTCATTATTTACTCATCGATCTACGCATGCTTTCGTGTATCCCAGCTGCAGTTATTTATAATGGACAGTTGCTAGCTTACTAGATTTTAAGTGCTAGATAAGTAGTTTTGAATTATTTTGTTGTTTTTAATTTTTTTTTTTTTTTAGCTTTTGCAAGGTGATGGGGTTAAGTGGCTTGCCCAAGGCCACACAGCTAGGTAATTATTAAGTGTCTGAGGTCAGATTTGAACTCAGGTACTCCTGACTCCAGGGTCAGTGCTCTATCTACTGTACCACCTAGCCACCCTGTTTTTAAAATTTTTAAGATTAAACACATCCCAAGGATAGTTAGCTGGAGGTAAATCAGAAAGACCTGAGTTTAAATTTTGCTTCAGGGAATTACTAGCTGTGTAACTCTGGACAAGTCATTTTATCTTTTTCAGCCTTCTTTCCTCATCTGTAAAATGGGGATAATAAATAGCAACACCTATTGTACAGTGTTATTGTAAATATCAATCAATTAATTAATAAAAATTTATTAAGCTCCTACTATATTCTGGGCACTGTGCTAAATTCTGGGGATACAAAAAAGCCAAAAGATTGTCCTCAAGGAGTTTACAATCTAAGAGGAGAGACACAAAGAAGCAAATATGTATAAAGCAAGCTGTACAGTACAGGATAAAGAGGAAAGTCACTGGAATTAAGAGGTGTGAAAGAAGTCTTCCTGTTGAAGGTGGAATTTTAGTTGGAATTAAAGGAGGTAATATCCATAATATAACTTTAAAGTGCTATATAAACATGTAATCAGAGGAAAATAAAAATCTATATACATACAAACATATATATATGCTTCATAAATGTTAAATATTATTATTACTGTTATTCAGACAACTGGGCCTTAGTTTTCTTATCTGTAAAACAAAAGGGTTAGACTGCATGACCCATATTCCAATTCTAAATCCCTCTAAAGAGGGATATGCTCTTATTTAATCACTTCACTGTAAGTACAAAAAACTGAGACTAGGAGAAGGCCCGTATAGCAAATTAAAGGCAAAGCTTGGCTAGAACTTAAGATATGCTGGGAGAGTCAATGATTAGATTTTTGACTGTAAGTATACCTTAAAAATCACCATCCTTAGGAATTGGGAGCATGCTTTATGTTTTGTTGATTTTTTTAGACAAGAAATTGTTAATAATGGAGATTAAACTTTAAAGTGTATATATACACATTTTCCCCTAGACAACTCAGTTATTAAATAGTAACCAGCACTTATCTCCTCATTCCTCTACAAAGGTTACTTGAGTTTACCAGTAGTTCAGTAGAAAACTCAAGGAATTAAATTATCATCAGATGGGATAAACTGTAGCAAGAGGAAGAAGGAAGAAGAAGAAGAAGAAGAAGAAGAAGAAGAAGAAGAAGAAGAAGAAGAAGGAAGAAGGAAGAAGAAGGAAGAAGAAAGAAGAAGAAAGAAGAAAGAAGAAGGAAAAGAAGAAGAGGAGAAAGAGAAAAAGGAGAAGAAGAGGAGGAGGCAGAGGAAGAGGAAGAAGAGGAGGAGGAGGAAGAGGAAAAGGAGGAGGAGGAGGAAAAGAAGGATAAAGAGGAGAACATGAACTAATATTTTATACAGTGCTTTATCATTTGAAATGTGCTTAACATTCATCATTTCATTTGAGCTTCAAAAAAACCCAGGTCTCTTGACTCCCTATCATGCTCTTTCTACCATGCTCATTCCATGCTATCTATATATACTGGGTGTTTAAATTTTTTTTTTGATCTGGGCTTGTGGTTTCATTTGTATGGAACTCCCAGTGAGAGAACTCCTATCAGTTCAGATCAGAATCTGTTTTTTAACTTAAAGTGATCATTTTAAAGAGGCTGACAGGTGTTAGGGTATAGGATTTGAATCCAAGAATTTTTAGCTCTCCAGTAAGGACAAAGGAAAGTTTCTGAACTTTCTTGACCTGAGATGGGGTATAGTGGTTTTGGGACAAGATAACTGGATTTGAATGTGTAATGACTCTATTGTTTAGGTCTGGATTTCCTCCTATATAAAATGAGGAATTAGGACTAGATGAGCACTAGAGTTCTTTTCCAATTCATTGAAGTGCTAAAGAGAGCACTCACTCCCAGGGGATTCAATTTCTCCTTAAGCAGTTCAGATACCTGCCCACCAGAGGGCAGCAACACAGCATGCCTCCAAGTCTGGAGGAACCGGCTTGGCCATTTTGGCAAAGATAAAATCAGGGCAAGGGCTCAAGATGGTTCACCTCCTTGAGGATCCAGGCTTATAAAGGATAGCATTGCTTGTCATTCACTCACTCTTTGTAACCCAATTTAATCACCAAGATCTTCTCTCCGTCGTTTTTAGGGCACCTACCATGTGTACCACATGGGATTATACTGGCTGAACCCTACTCCAAGGAGCTTGATTCAAATCCAGTGGCAGTTGGCTCCAGGGCAAAAACAGCTGAATAAATCTTTATATATGAAGAGATATCTATGTGCAAGGGACAAAGGTCAAGTCAATAAACTCCTCTTATGTGCCAGACATTGGGGTTTCAAAGAAAGGCAAAAACAATTCCTGTCTTCATGGAGTTTACACTCCAATAACATTAATCAAATTTAAACAACAAAGTACAAACAAGATAAAAACAGGACACTGGGTTATCAAAGATCATATAAAGTGGTTTCTGCCCTCAAGGAGGTTGCAATCTATTGAACTCACTCCCAAACATCTTTTTTTTTTGGTGGGGCAATGGGGTTAAGTGACTTGCCCAAGGTCACACAGTGTCTGAGTTCAGATTTGAACTCAGGCTCTCCTGACTCTTGAACTGATGCTTTACCCACTGAGCCACCTAGTTGCCCCTTCTCCAGAAGGACTTAATCATATTCACAAGATTTGATACACAGAGAAGGATATAAATAAATTCTGGCTAATATATCAGACCAGAGCATAAAAGAAGTTGAACAGGGCAGGTGAAAATTTAACATTTCTTTTTTCATCAGATCACCATGTCTGACTCAGAATAGAAGGGAAATCTGCTTTTAGATGATTCAGAACCCCTTATTGGCTGCTTGGTCGGAAGAGCTGATGACTCAGTATTTAAAAGAGAATGACCAGGGGTGGCTAGGTGGCGCAGTGGATAGAGCACCGGCCTTGGAGTCAGGAGTACCTGAGTTCAAATCCAACCTCAGACACTTAATAATTACCTAGCCATGTGGCCTTGGGCAAGCCACTTAACCCCATTGCCTTGCAAAAACTAAAAAAAAAAGTATGACCCCACACAGTATCAGGTCTCTTTCCCTCTGACTTTGGATCCTGTCAGGACTATTTCTAGTCACTTTTTTTTATGTTATTTTATTTTATCTATTCAATTACATGCAAAGATAATTTTCAGCATTCATCTTTTTGTAAGCTTTTTTCTACCTCCCCATTCCCTATGACTGTGAGAAATTTGATAGTTATACAAATACATATACAAATACAATCATGTTTAACATATTCCCATATTGGGGCAGTTAGGTGACACAGGGGATAGAACACCAACCTTGAGTCAGGAGGACCTGAGATCAAATCTGGTCTCCAAATAACTGACCTTGGCAAGTCACTTAATCCTGATTGCCTCACATCCAGTGTTATCTCCAGTTGTCCTGATTCCTATCTGAACCAGATGGCTCTATAGGAGAAAGTGAGGCTGGTGACTTAACACAATACTTCCTCACTCAAATCCAGTTCATGTGTTTATCATGGCATCACCTCCCTAATATCATGGTCTTCTTTGAGATCAAAGGACAAAAAAACCCCATTATTATAATAATAATTATTATTATATCATATTAGTTGGGTTGTGAAAGAAGAATCAGAACTAAAGGGGGAAAAAACCATGCAAAAAAGAAAAAACATAAAGCAAGTTTTAAAAAAGTGATTATAGTGTGCTTTGATCTCTAGGCATTTCTCTTGAGAGGCAAAGAAGAGGTGGATTGCTCTACCTCCCATCTCAGCTACCATGAACCCATGAGCACTTGGCAGATGAAACATAAGCCTTACTTAGGTGGACTTGAGTCTAGGTTTGGAATTGATCATTTTATGTTTGTACTTTTCTGATGCTTGGTGAGCAAGCATCTATTTCAAAACTGGAAATGTCTAGTCTTGGAAATCATTTTGCAAATTTAGAAGGTCCAAAGATTCTGGATCTTTTTGTTGCAATTAATGATAGCCTAGAGAGGAGATTTGTATTCTTGGAAGTGTTCTTGGAAAAGGTAACCACCAATAAGAGGATGGGTCCAAGCTGTAGGACTGACTTCGCAGAATTTTGAAGAAGACAGGATAGAGCCAAAGTAAAATGTAAAATACCCAATTCCAGTTTTGCAGACTTTTTATGTCCTGATGAGGATTAATCTTCTACTTCCCATGAGAGTGGGAATAATAGTTTTAAATGAATTTACTGAATCCTATTTAAATGTATCATGCATTCAATGAGTCTTTTGTATCACTTAGGTTTGGGAGGGGGGGCGTTGCATTTAAGAAATAAATTCCTGTCCCAGGTCTGATTGTGTATAGAGTCCCTTTTACTCCCCCACCCCATATCTTTAAGGAGATCTAAGCATATGCCAGAATCAAAGCCCTAAACAATTTTTCCCTGGGGAACTAGCTCAGAGGTTTAACAAGCTTAAGTGTATGAGAAAAGGAAGCCTAATCTCTCTCATTGTAGATCAAGTTTTCAGGACTGATTGTGGACCAGAAGCCTCTTATGGGAAAAATGAGGGGAGCAAGTGCTTTAACTACTTGGGCTCAGGAGCTAATTCACTGGGATAATGATGATGATAATAATAATAATAATAACAATAATAATAATGTAATAATAATAATAATAATTCTAAGGGACTTGTAAAAGAAAATACCATCCACATCCAGAGAAAAATCTATGGAGCCTGCTGCAGATCAAAGAATATTATTTTAATTTTTTTATGTTTTTCATTTTTATTTTTCATAGTTTCCTCTTTTTTTGATTCTTCTTTCACATAAACTAATATGGGAATATTAATAACATGATTATGCATGTAATAATCTATATCAGATCACTTGAAGTCTTGGGGAGGGGGAAGGAAGGGAGGGAGGAAAAATTTTACAAAAAGGAATGTTGAAAACCATATCTGTATGTAATTGGAAGAAAAATAAAATGCTATACTAAAAAAAATAATGATACTAGATAGAAAGAACCAAACTCAAAGGTCATTTGGTTCAAACCTTGCTCCCATTTTTTTGGCTATGCAATTGAGTTAGGTAACTTGCCCAAGGTCACACAGCTAGGTAATTATTAAGTGTCTGAGGTTGGCTTTGAACTCAGGTCCTCTTGACTCCACTATGCCACCTAATTGCCCCCAACCTTCTTTTTGAAGAAAAGGAAACTAAGCAGTAAAGACTTGCTCAAGATCACACAGATAGTACGCAGGATTTGAAGCAAGGTTTTGAGATTGGTCTATTAAAAAATCTGCTCTCCTTTCATTTATGCCTCAGTTCCCTACCTGGTCTTTATAGACATGATCTTCTGAGTTTTGTTTCTCAATTGAGTTCCTCAGATTCAGAACTGAAAAGACCCTTAGAAATAATTTATTCTGACCCTCCTCCTCATTGAAGAAACTGAGGTCCAGAGAAGTGAAGTGACTTGATCAAAACCACATATATGGAGAATAGCAGAAGTGAAAGGTGATCAGAAGTAGGATTCAAGCACTATTATTCCAAATGCCATGGTCTTTCTATAATACCATGATATTTCAACTTTCAAACTTTCAAAATGGAAGATTAGCTTGAGGAATGTGTGGGATCAGAGGCAGTTGCTGACATGTCATACTTTTTGCCTTTACCGGTTTCCATGAAGACCTGATCATCATTGCTCTTCTACTCCTTCCTTCCCTTGCTTCTACTCCTTCCTCCCCTTGCCTGTCTTAGACCTTGTTAGGCAAGGATTCAAGTGATTCACTCCCTATCAGTAGCTCCATCTTCCCATGACTCCACCTCACAGTCCACCTGCCTTGGTTCACAGCAGAAAGGGTACTGCTGTTCCCTACCTAATATTGGTTGGCCTCTATCAGAAGGAAGGACCAGGTCAGTCCTTGAGACCAGTGATGCCTAGGGTCCTACTTGGCAGATGGTATTAGTTTGGGTGATGGTGTGGTAGAATGGATAGAGTGCTTGGCCTGACATCAACAAGACTCATCTTATTGAATTCAAATCTGGCCTCAGATACTAGTTACCATGATCCTGCACAAATCACTTAACCCTGTTTCACCTCAGTTCCTCATTTCTTAAAAAACCTTGAGAAGGACATGACTGCCATTCTAGTATCTTTGCCAAGAAAATTTCAAATGGGGTTACAAAGAATTTATCATGATTGAAATGACAAAGCTACAACAAAGAACTAGGACTTTTTTCTATTGGGGCAAGGTTGAAGATGAAAAGATGAATATAGGGAGTTGATTTCCTAGATAGGTTTATTTCCTTGAAAGACTAGGAGCTTGGATCACAAAGCAGAGAAGAGTTCAGTGAGAGAGGTTAAAAACAAAAGATGTTTTGTTTTTAAGGATCTATCCTCCTGTGAAAGGGGAAATTATCCCCTTGAGTTAATTTCAAGCAGATATATAAAAACATTTCCATTTGTAACATCCTGTGAGGCAGTGTGCCATATTGTAAAGCACATTGGACCTAGAATGAAGAGATATTATTTGAAATCCCCATAAATCTGCCATTTATGGAGTGCCTGGTCACAGGTAAATTATTTCAGCTCTAATCTCTCTCCTAGCCTCCAAGTTCCCATCTCCAAGTGCCCATTGGCCATCTTAAACTCAACAAGTCTAAAACTGAACCCTTTGTCTTTCTTCCCAAGGTCTTTCCTTTCCTAACTTTTCTATTACTAATAAAGGGCATCATCCTCCTAATCACCCGAACTCGTAGCCCAGGTGTACACACACACACACACACACACACACACCCCCTTCTCTATTTTAACATTGCTTCTACCCTGATGTGGTCCTTAACTTTTATTCCTTTTTCATTCTCAAAGAGGACCAATGACCTCACAAGAGTGACAGTCAAGAGACTTTTCTAGTAAAGTGAACTTAAGTCAGGCAGAACTGTGCAAAGTCATCAGTTTCTGTCTCTTCTCCAGAATCATCAGAATCCAATGGCGAGACAGAAGTTAAGATGACTGACAATGACCCAGGATGGGAAAAATTATATGAATAAGTGTAACATGAACATCTCACACCTGGACTATTGCAATAGCCTTCTGACTGGTTTCCTCATCTCCCATTTCTCCTCACTTCCATCTCTCCTCCACTCAACTGTCAGACTGGTCTTCCTAAAGTATAAGACTGACTACTGCCCCTGGACCTTCCAAATTGTTCTCTATCACCTTCAGAATTAAAGATAAAGTCCTCTGGTATTCAAAGCCCTTCATGATCTGGTCCCCTCCTACATTTCCAATCTTCTTATTCCTTTACCCTACCATCACCACTATCCTTTTCATATATTCTATGTTATAGTACTGCTGACTTTTCTCAAAGAAGATAGAATGCTCTCCTGCCTCATCTCTGCCTCCAGTTCTCCCTAACTTCCTTTAAGTCCAAGATAAACTTCTATCTTTTCCAAGAAGCCTTTTTTAATACTTTTTAACATTAATGCCTTCCTTCTATTGATTATCCCTAGTTGATCCAGTATGTAACTTGTTTGTACATAGTTGTTTGTATGCTGTCTCCTCCATTAGAATATAAATTCTTTGAGGACAGGGATTGCCTATGTGCTTTCTTTGTATTCCTAGCACTTAGTAAAATGTTTGGTTCAGATGGTTATTGTTCAAATTATTCAGTCATATCTGGTTCTTAGTGATTCCTTGCAATATGGCACAAGAAAACTCATCTTGGCAAAGAGACTAGAGTGGTCTGCCATTTTCTTCTTCAGTGGATTAAGACAAATGGATTATGTTAAGTGACTTACTCAGGGTCATATAACTAGTAAGTGTCTGAAGCTGCCTTTGAACTCAGGTCTTCCTGACTTCAGGCCCAGGGTTCTAACTACTAAGTTACCTAGTTGCATAGTCTATAGTAGCTGCTTAATAAAGTCTTGTTATCTGGCAATCTTTCTTAACCCTAGTTTATCTTTTAAAAAGAGGATACTAGAGGGAGGGAATTCCCTCTCTGTATCACCAAAAAGTCTAGAACTTAAAATGGAATAATATAGGGAGAGACCAAATAAAAATTTAAGCTTTGTATATGATTTTGAGGAATTAGGTATTTAATGTTCTAGTCTCTTATTTGTATATGAAAGAAGAACCCAGAGTGGACAATATTTAACCCAAAAGAATGAGTCACAAATGTTAGAGTTCGAAGAATCAATAAGGTAAGGTTTTTTGGCTTTCCTTTGTAGGTAGTCATTTATTCTGCCTATAGATTAGGTCAGCCCTAAGCCAGTTTTCCCATTTCTTGTTCCTGGGATAGAAGGTTTGCTGAGAGGTTGTTGTTAGATGAAATGGACTCAGAAGATGATTCCTTGGTTGTGGACTCCATGGTAGTACCCTCTCTTACTAAGAAATTGAATCTAGTTCTGAGGGAATCCAGTTTCAAAAGAAAAGCATCAGGCAGTTTCTCAAACTCTAGGGCTTACATTCCCCAATTGACAAATGGTCGAAGGATATGCGAAGGTAATTTACAGATGAGGAAATCAAAGCGATCTATAGTCACATGAAAAATTGCTCTAAATCACTATTTATTAGAAAAATGCAAATTAAAGCATCTCTAAGGTACCACTTCACACCTCTCAGACTGGCCAATATGCCCAGAAAAGACAATGATCAATGTTGGAAGGGATAGGAGAAATCTAGGACACTAATACGTTGTTGGTGGAGCTGTGAATTCATCCAGCCTTTCTGGAGAGCAATTTGGAACTATGCCCAAAGGGCAATAAAAATGTGCATACCCTTTGATACAGCAATACCACTACTGGGTCTATACTCTGAAGAGATCATGAAAAAGGGTAAAAACATCACTTGTACAAAAATATTCATAGCAGCTCTGCCTGTGGTGGCAAAGAATTGGAAATTGAATAAATGTCCATCAATTGGGGAATGGCTTAACAAACTGTGGTATGTGTCTGTTATGGAACACTATTGTGCTATTGAGGGATGGGAATTCAGGGAAGCGTGGAAAGATTTGCATGAACTGATGCTGAGTGAGATGAGCAGAACCAGAAGAACACTGTACACTCTAACAGCAACATGGGGGAGATGATCAGCCTTAACGGATTTGTTCATTCCATCAGTGCAACAATCAGGCATGATTTTGGGGTATCTGCAATGGAGAATAGTATCTGTATCTAGAGAAAGAATTGTGGAGTTTGAACAAAGACTATTACCTTTAATTAAAAAAAACATTATCTTATGTAATTTTGCTTATACTTTATTTTTCTTTCTTAAGGGGATGATTTCTCTCTCATCACATTCAACTTAGATCAATGTATACCATGGAAACAATGTAAAGACTAACAGGTTGCCTTCTGTGGGGGGTGGGGGGAGGGAAGCAAGATTAGGGAAAAAACTGTAAAATTCAAAATAAATAAAATCTTTCTAAAAAAAAGAAACTCTAGGGCTTAGCAGCTAGATGGTGTAGTGTGTAGAACACCATTCCCAAAGTCAGGAGGATCTGAGTTCAAGTTCGACCTCAGACATTTACTAACTATGTGATCTTGGGCAAGTCACTACCTCCATCCAGGACTATCTCCAGTCATCTTGATTCATAAGTGGCCACTAGACTTAGATGGTTTTGGAGGAGAAAGTTAGGCTGGTGACTTAGCACAGCACCCCCCTTACTCAAATCTAACTCACATGCATGTCATGGCATCACCTCCCTGATGAATGGTCTTCTTCAACAACAAAGAACAAACATCATCATCATCATCCTAGAGCCCCAGGGAAAATCACTTGAGATTTCCCAAGAGGTAAAAAAAAAGATATACAATGTGAATAAGACAGGACAGCTATTGATTTCCTCCTTACCAAAAAATAAATTTAAATACACCAAATAATTCATAAGTGCACATTGATAAATGCTTAGAACATGAAACAATAACCCATAACTCCCATTACTCTCTCCCAGGAAGTTAATACTTAAAACAGAAAACATTTTGTGAAACTGGTGAATGATAATTTCACCTTCACCTTGACTCTGCACTGTCTAGTCAAACTCCCTCAAGGTCAATTTCTTCTGAAAACCTAGGGATGACTTTGACTCAACCTCCTATCAATCATCATCTTTTCTTTTGAGAAATGTGTAGTTGCAGGAAACTCTTGCTGCCAGTCAACTATAACTAAGATACCCAGGAACTCTTGAACTAGACAGTCTCTACTGGAATTTGCAAAAATGGATTAGAGGAAGTTCAGAGAACAAAGAGAAGGAAAGAGACTTTGCTCCCTTTTCAGCAAGGACCAGATAGGGAGAATGTGCCAAATTAATAAATATTTGAAAACTATAGAAGGAGAAAGAATTCTTTCACTCAACAAACATTTGCAAAAGGTTTGTATTAAGCCTAGGTTCACCTATATTTCTACAGAACTGAGTTGGGAATATTAAAAAAAATTCAAAAAAATTTTTTACACTAGGTCCTTTACCACAGGGAGTTTATTGGGGTTAAGGCAGAAACATAGGAAACTGTATTACAGACAGTATTGTGTGAAACACAAAGAAGAGTGCCATAGTGAATATCAAGCCAGAAGACGGGTTCAAGTCTAGTTTTGACACATCCTGACAGTGTAATAGTGGCCTAATCACTTATTTTCTCAATCTTGGAGGCAAGACTTTTAAGAGTAAAACTTGTTGCAACAATCAGGGACAATTTTGGGCTATCTGCAATGGAGAACACCATCTGTATCCAGAGAAAGAATTGTGGAGTTTGAACAAAGACTAAGGACTATTACCTTCGATTTAGAAAAAAATACGTTATCTTATTATGCAATTTTGCTATCTCTTATACTTTATTTTTCTTCCTTATTTTCTTAAGGATATATTTTCTTCCTTATATTCCTTAAGGATATGATTTCTCTGTCATCACATTCAACTTAGATCAATGCGTACCATGGAAACAAAGTAAAGACTAACAGACTGACTTTTTGGGGGGTGGGGGGGGAGGGAAGCAAGAATGGGGGGGGATTGTAAAACTCAAAGTAAATGAAATCTTTCTTAAAAAAAAAAAAAAAAGTAAAATTTGTGTAGTATGTAACTACCTGCATTGATAAGAGGGAATTTCTTCACCCTGGAGTTCCCCATACCAGTGAAATCACAGGTCTATTACCTATTGCAGTTCTATAATCTAACAGGATATGGGGAAAATTTCCTGAAGGAGGTGACATTGGAGTTGAGGTTAAAAGCAAAGAAAGGGAAGGATGACATTCCAAGTGTAGAATAGAATGTGAACAAAGACTGAGGTTTGGGAATATGTTGGGCAAGTGTAATAGGTCCCTCCCATTTCCCCCAATGCTGAACATAGGCAGATATTTTCTGGCTGGTTGCAGGTGAGAGATCAAGGGAAGAATGTACAAATTTGGGTATATCCAGATATCTTCTGTCTGTTTCATATTTGATTCATCTTTGCATATTGGGGACATTTTTACTTTTCCTTTTGTCAAGGAGAATTCTTAAACTTCCTGTCTATAAACATTTCTAAAATTAGCAATTCTATAAAGAGCAACTTTCTTTTGAGCAGTCAGGAAGTCAATGAAGAGACAATAAATTTGATAATTGGGGAGCTTACTTCCTGTCTATAGTCACATAATCCAAAGCAATGGACTTAGAGCAAACCACTGCTTGTTCTTGATTCAGGTAAAGAATGGATATTGTTGAGAGTTACCAGTCCCTGTGACTCCAGTCCACAGTGTTCTCTAACTTGTACTAACCATTTTCGCCAAAGAGGGAAAGCTTATTAAATAGGATATATAAGTTAAAAGAACATGAACAAGCAGTTCTCACAATAATTATAAGCTATTAACATTAGTATGAAAAATGGATCCACCAAATCAATGGTAATATGAAAATATGCAGATCAAAAACTTCGCTGAACACCCAGAAAATTGGCAAAGATGAAAAAAAGATGGAAATAAATGTTAAGAAGGACTGTGGGGAGGGGCGGAGCCAAGATGGTGACATGAAGGGATCCAGTCTTAGGAGCTCTCTGATAAAAACTCATAAACTAAGGACTCTAACTAAACTTTCGAGAGACAGAACCCACAAAGGGACCCAGTGAGGCAGTTCTCCTACTCAAGGTAACCTGGAAAAGAGCAGAAAGGCTCTGCTCCCCGGGGTCGGAGGGGCAGCCCCCCAGAGGGGTGGCCCGCCAGAGCTAAAGAACTTCAGCCTCCTGGAGGCAGCCCCAGGGCACTGGGAGCCGCAGCTCACAGCAGTGGGGGAGTCTCCTGAGCTGCACCCCGGGGAGCACCAGGCACAAAGTGGAGGAACAGCAGGGGGCCTCTGCCAGAGCGAGCACATGGAGCCCAGCCCTCAGGGCACACAGCAAGCAGCTTGGTCTTTCCGGAGCCCAGAAGCAGGTGGAGCCAGTAAGCAGGAGCCCCCAGGGCATGAGCCCATTGAGCTGAGGGAGGGGAGTGAAGTGAGAGAGAGACTGCAGAGCTCTTCTGTCCTCTGCCCCTGGAACAGGACTCTGGGGCTCTGACCACATTCAGATCCTGATCGCAGTCTAGGCCCCCCCATAGAACAGCAGGGCACCCCCACCTCGGCCATGTGGCAGAGGGGGGCGCTTATGGTCATTCACAGACCAGGAGGGAGGACAGAGCCTCACACACTGAGACCCTTGTGGGAGTGTCCCAAAAGCTCAGGAAGCACCCCAAAAAACAGGCTTAGGCTGGGAAAATGAGCAAGCAAAGAAACAAGAGGAAGACCATTGAGAAATATTTTGCAAATGAGCCCAAGAAGGAGCAAAATACTCAGTCTGAAGATGAGGAAGCACAAGCTCCTGCATCTGAAGACACCAAGAAAAACGGAAATTGGGCTCAGGCTATGACAGAGTTCAAAAAAGACTTTGAAAATCAAATGAGGGAGTTGGAAGAAAAACTGGGAAAAGAAAGGAGAGAGATGAAGGAAAAACATGAAAATGAAGTCAGCAGCTTAGTCAAGGAAATCCAAAAAAATGCTGAAGAAAACAGCATGCTAAAAACCAGCTTAGGTCAAATGGATAAAACAGTTCAAAAGTTATTGAGGAGAAGAATGCTTTAAAAAGCAAAATTGGCCAGATTGGAAAAGAGATAAGAAAACTCTCTGAGGAAAACAAATCCTTCAGACAAAGAACAGAATTCAAGGAGATTGATGAATTTACCAGAAATCAGGAATCAATAATTCAAAACCAAAAAAATGAAAAATTAGAAGAAAATGTGAAATATCTCATTGAAAAAACAACTGATATGGAAAACAGACTTCGGAAAGATAATTTAAAAATTATTGGAATACCTGAAAGTCATGATCAGGAAAAGAGCCTTGACATCATTTTCAAAGAATGACTACAGGAAAATTGCCCTGATATTCTAGAAGCAGAGGGCAAAAAAGAAATGGAGAGAATCCACCGATCCCCCCAAGAAAGAGATCCCAAAAAACCAACCCCCAGGAATATTATAGCCAAGTTCCAGAACTCCCAAGTCAAAGAGAAAATATTACAAGCAGCCAGGACACAGTTCAAATATCATGAAGCTGCAGTCAGGATCACACAGGACTTAGCAGCAACGACATTGGAAGCTTGTAGGGCTTGGAATATAATATACCGGAAGGCAAAAGAACTTAGAATGCAGCCAAGAATGAATCTACCCAGCAAGGCTGAATGTCCTCTTCCAGGGAAAAAAAATGGACTTTCAGTGAACCAGGGGAATTTCAAATGTTCCTTTTGGAATGGCCAGAGCTGAACAGAAGGTGTGATCTTCAGATACAGGACTCAGGTGAATCACGGAGATTGGAGGAGAGGGGGGAAATATGAGGGACTTAATGAGGATGAATTGCATGTATAAAAAAATGATACTGATAATATTCATATGAACCATCTCAGTTAATAGAACAGGTAGAGGGAGCTTTTATAGTTGAAGCACAGGGGAAAGCTGAATTCGAAGATAAAATATGGTGTAAAAATGGAGTCAATAGAAAAAAAGGGAAATGGAATGGGAGAAAGAAAAAGGAGAGGGGGAATAGTCCAAGATATTTCACATGATAAGATTTTTTTTATTACAATGAGCTATTGCAATGATATGGAAGGGGGGAGGCAAGGGGGGATGAGGGAACCTTTGCTCTCATCAGAGGTGGCTAGGAGAGGAAACAGCAAATATGCTCAATGGGGTATAGACATCTGGAGTAAGAAGGAGGGGGGAGCAGGGGAAAGGGGTGGGGATGTGAATAAAGGAGGAGAAGATGGACCATGGGGGGACAGTGGTCAGATATAACACATTTTCTTTTTTACTTCTTGCAAGGGGCTGGGATTGGATGGCCTGCCCAGGACCATAGGGCCAGGTGGATTCTGGGCCTAAGGGATAGTATGGGGGCTCAGGGCTTCTTGGCCCCAGGACCAGGGATCTGTCTGCTGTGCCACTCAGCGACCCTACAGCAGAGTCAGTGTGAAAGGAGAGAGAAAATATAGTACATGGTAGTGGAGAAATAAGAAAGGAGGGAATTGCGATCAGCAATGGCAATGGTGGAAAAATATGGAAGTAACTTTTGTGATGGACTTATCATAAAGAATGAGATCCACCCATGACAGGGTTGCTGGTGTTGGAACAAAGACTGAATAACATTTTTTGTTATTATTATTTGGGGAAGAGTGGGGCTGGGTGGCCTGCCTGGGGCCATATAGCAGGGTGATCTTTGGGTGTCTGGGGCTGGATTCAGACCCAGGGGCTCCTGGCTCAAGGGCCAATGCTCTGTCTGCCACCCAGCCACCCCTACTATTATTACTATTTTATCTTATTTTGGGTCTTTTTTTTTCCTTCTTCTTTTTGGTTTTTGCAGGGCAGTGGGGATCGGGTGGCTTGCATGTCACATGGCTGGGTGATTATTGGGTTTACAATGCTGGATATGGACTCCGGTGCTCGTGGCTCCAGGGCTGGTGCTTCGTCCATTGTGCCACCTGGCCATACCTACAATTATTACTATTTTTTTTTAATTTTAATTTTTTCTCTCCCCTTTACTTTTTTTGCCCAAGCAAGACTATCTATATTCATGGGAGGAGGGGTATTTTGTTTACTTGTAAACAAGAATATTTTATTAATGTAAAAAAAAATTTGTACAAAATGAGAATAAAAAATAAATTAAAAAAAAAAAAGGACTGTGGAAAGATAGGCACAGTAGTACATGGTTGGTGGTGTTGTTAATGAGTCCAACCATTCTGACAGTTCTAAATTTTGAGAAGAAACATCTCTCAGAAAATCTTCCTGAGCTGCTAGGTGGTACAGTGGATAGAGCACCAACCCTGGAGTCAGGAGGACCTGAGTTCAAATGCAGCCTCAGACACTTAATAATTACCTAGCTGTGTGGCCTTAGGCAAGTCACTTAACCCATTGCCTTGCAAAAACAAACAAAACAAAAGTAAGACATCTACAGTACAAATAGGGAAGCACTAAATAAAAAAAAAGATTTAAAAAAATATCTTCCCTCTACTCTTGCATATATTTTTTTTATCATCAATTGATTTTTTTTGCATTAATTTATCACAGCACTTAGTATAGTACCAATAAATGCTTATTGATTTTTTTGGAAAGAAAATCCACACCTTTACCCAAGGATTCTACTACTAGGCTTAAGGAAATCAATGACAAAAAAAAAGCCCCAAATAAACTAATATATTTAAATTAGCACTTTTTGTAGCATTGAAGAACTGGAAACAAAATAAATATTCATCAATAGATGTTCACTAAACAAATTGATGTACTCAAATGTAATGAAATATCATTGAGTTGTAAGAAATGACAATCAGAACAATTTAGAAAAACTTAGGATGACTTTTAGAACCTGTAGAATTTGATAAAGTGACCTTGAAATCCTGAGATACTCCATCTCCATTTTCTGCCACTGGCCACCATGCCTAAAATACTCTTTCCTCCTTAACTCCACCTTCTGGTTCCTCGACTTTCTTTAAGTGTCACCTAAAATGTTAGCTTCTATAGGAAGCTTTTCCAATACTTTGATTAATTCCAATGCCTCCATTCTATTGATTTTTTTCTTATCTTATGGACAGCTAGGTGGCATAGTGGATAGAAAACAAGGTCAGGACTCAGATTCATCATCCTGGGTTCCAATCTGGCTTCAGACCCTGGACAAGTCATTTAACCCTGTTTGCTTCAGTTTCCTCACATGTAAATTGAACTGGAGAAGGAAATAGCAAACTACTCTAATATCTTTACCAAGAAAACTCCAAATGGGTTCATGGAGAGTTGGATACCACTGAACAACAATCACATTTATCTTGAGCTTCTTGAAGGTAGGAACTGTCTTTTGCTTCTTTTTATAACTCTAATGTCTAGCACAGTTAGCATGGTGTGTAAGTAGGCACTTTAACAAATGTTTATTGATTAACTGATGAAAAGTAAAGTTGGTAGAACCAGGAAAACAATATATAGATAGCTGTTCCAACAACATAATTGGAAAGAGTAAAATTCAAGGCAAAGTTTCAGTTTCTCTGATGGAGGTATTTCTAAACTAGGCCCAAAAGTTTGGGGAATCATTGAGTGGTATATTATCCTTAGTTCCTATCTTTATACCTCAAGTCCCTTTGCTCATTCCCTTCTCCTTATCCAAATACTACCCACTCTTCAAGGCTCAGCTTGAATATCAACTTCTCTGTGATCCCTAAGTCCCTTCTGCCAGAAGTGCTCTCTGGTGTCCACAAGAGTAGGTGGTATTGATTAGGTCCATAATAGCTTTGCCATCTTTACATTCATTCAGAAAAATATTTACTGAGGATCTTTTCTTTACAGGGTCTTGTGCCAAGCTCTAGAGGGGATACAATAGTGAATAAGATATGGACCCTTTCCTTAAGGAACCTGGCAGTCTAATAAAGGAGACAAAATAGTTACACAAATAAATATAAGGCAGGATTTAATCAGGATCATGAGAGTGTTAAAAACAAATGTTCAGAGGAAGGAGAATTTTCTTTTGATGTGGAAGATGAGAGAAGAGTCAGAGAAGGCTTCATGAAAAAAAGTGACTTTTCAACTAGGCTTTCAAAGATGGGAGCATCCATGCCTCAAGTAGTGATCTTGCAGATCTGGTTCACAGGTTGATGGAATGAGAGCTCATTGGGCAGCAATATTATATTTGAACCTGAACTTTGTAGGCACATTGATATGTTGGAACTGATCTGAGGATGTCCCAGAGGCATTGAGGAGAAATATTTGCACGTTTGTTCTTGATAAAAATTTGAATTAAATATAACTTTCTTAAAAAAAACTGGCAGTTGGGTATGGGAGGGAAAGGAAGGACAATTCAAGTTGTACATAATGTTATGAGCAAAGTTGAGAAATCACAGTACATGTTTGGGGAAATGTAGGGAAGAGTTAGGGATAACTAAGGTTTGGAACCTGGGTGAATGGTGGGACATGATCAGAGACAGAGAAGTTGGAGGAAAGATATTGGGAGGAGAGAGATCATTCTGATGGAGCCATCCTATCAAATAAATAAAGGTAACCTAGTGTTTGACTTTAACATAAGACAAACTGAGTAATGTTCACTTGTTTATTCACTAAACCTGTGATCAATCATACATGATTGAGAGTTCAATAGAATTGGACTCACAGAGAATGTTAGAGAAAACATATTTATACATTGGCATAGTCAGAAGACAGAGTCTTCAGAAGATGGGGATTTTCAGTACTTTCCCATCAAAGGAGTTCCCTGCTAGTAAGGGCAGAAGGATTATTATCAATAATATCATTAACTTTAGAAAAGGTTCTTCTCTTACTTTGGACCTTGATACTCTATCAGATATGCTAAATGAGCTTTACAAAGCATTTCAAGTCAGAAAGGTTATCTTGATCTTGTACCCTTGCAAATGATAATATTAAAAGAGCAAAATTCTCTGTTCATGCAATCTACAGATTCAATCATAACCATTCACATTAGGGCAAAGATCTGATAGACAGGATTTGTATAGTGGAAAGAATCCTGGACTTGGACTCAGAAGATCTGGGTTTGAGTCTCAGTTCTTTCATAGTTTTGCCAGAGAGTTCTTACTCTCTGTGTGACCTTGGACAAACTGAAATCTCTGTATTACCTCATCTTTAAAAAATAAAATAATATTTGTATAACCTCCCTTAGAAGGTTGCTGTAAGTAGCTGATGAGAAAATACTTCATAAATATTATTTTATGTGTAGTGATAATGACTGGATCTGTGATTTCATGGGAATAGGGAGTTCTCTTTCCCAATGCACATGAATACCTTCTCTTCATCTTATAGACTTAAAGCACTAAGAGGTTGAGTGTCTTGCCAAGTGGAGTCACTTAACTAGTATGTGGGAGTGCCATGACCCCAGGTCTTTTGGTCTTTCAGGTCAGCCCTCTATCCACTATGTTAGCTTTTACTCTATATGAATGTATATGCGTATCTATATTGATATAAGCTAAGCTTTCATAATTAAAAAAATTTATATGCTTGGAAAAATCCTTTATTAATTTGTCAGCCTCAAATAGGCATAATAGACAATAAAAGGCAAAAGTATTCTTACAGATAGCTTAAGAAATTTTCATAATTGGATTATTAACTCTTTGAAAACAGAAACTGCATTTTATCTCCTTTGGTATTCCCAGTGTTTATCACAGTCACTGATACATTGTAAGCACTTAATATTTCTTAATTCTTAATATAATCAATTAATACTATCTGTTCCATTTCACAGATGAGGAAATTGAGGTTTAGAGAGTTTAACTGACTTTCCCATGATAACACAACTAGTCAGTATCAGAGATAAGATTTGAATTCAGGTTTATCCTGACTGGTGTGGTATCCACTTTAGATACCATCCAACATCTGATGATCTCTGATGACTTAGAATGAGAGACTTAAAAAAACGTTGTGTTACATATATATCCTATATCAGATTGTTTACTGTCTTGGTGGGGGAGAGAGGGAGGAAGGGAGAAAATTTGGAACTTAAAATTTTATGAAAGAATGAATGTTAAATATTTTCTTATTTGTACATAAAAAATAAAATACTATTTCAAAAAGAAAAAGAAAAAAAACCATTGTGGAATCAGGATCAGAATCTAACTTTGGGGGGCAGCTAGGTGGTGCAGTGGATAGAGCACTGGTCCTAGAGTCAGGAGGACCTGAGTTCAACTCTATCCTCAGATATTTAATAATTATCTAGCTGTGTGACCTTGGCAAGTCACCTAACCCCATTGCTTTGCAAAAAAAAAAAAAACTAAAAAGAAAAAAGAATCTAATTTTAGCCTTAGGCATTCTGACTTCCTCCATGACTGGATTTAACCTTAGCATCCCAGACACCCTTGTCTTTAATCATTGTTATTGTTGTTTAATCATTTTACTTGGAGTTTTCTTGGAAAAGATCCTGGACTGATTCTTCTCCAGTTCAATTTACAGATGAGGAAACTGAGGCAACAGGATTGGTAACTTGCCCAGGGTCACACAGCTAGTAAATGTTGAGGCTGAATTTGAATTAGGGAACAACAGTTTTCTTGATACCCAGCCAATGCTCTATCCACTACTTCATCTAATTGCTTTAATTGTCTAAATTTTGTCCCCCCAAAGGAGGGCAAATGATTTCTTCTCCTAGTCTCTGTGGAACTCAATCTCCGGTTCCTCTAAGTAATTTGGCAATGAGTCAGGGTGAGCCAGAAGAGCATGGTCTATGGTGTGTTGGCCCTGCCTGACTGAAGGGGCTAGGACATTCTGTTACAGGAAACCCAGGACTTGTCCTTCCCTGGCCTTCTCCAAGTGTCTCCAAGACAGAAGGTACATTCAGTGCCTTAGATTTTCTCTATGGTCTCCCATGAGGGTGGGAGCAATGATTGTTACCCATCAGTGAGTGATTGCCATTGTGTCTTCCAAGTCTGAGTTCAGGTGAGTCCCTCGTTGCACCTTCCAGAATTTTTCCTCTCTGGTCAGTTGTTGACTTTACAACTTGCTCTACTCCTGTCCATGAGGGTTCAATTTAGCTTTGTTAATAAAGTAGGTTGTGTTAAGTGGGGGGAATCCAATAGATTGGAGACCAAGAGAGAAAAATCTTATGATTTCTTTCTCATCACATTCAACTTAAATCAATGTATACCATGGAAACAATGTAAAGACTAACAGACTGCCTACTGTGGGGGGTGGGGAGCAAGATTAGGGGGAAAATTCTAAAATTCCAAATAAATAAAATCTTTCTTTAAAAAAAAGATAACTTCCAGATGGAAAAAAGAGAGAGAGAAAAATCTTTCTCTTGATCCCCTCCACAGGGCCAAGTCCAAAGATTGCATGATTTAACAATTCTGTTAATCTAATTGTCAACATCTGGAACCTACATAGTATTACTGGATCTCCTTTTTTCTTTCTGTGGTCTCTTCTTCCATCTCTGGTTGCTTAGGAGAGAATTCTATGGGAGTTTAAGAAACAAACTATCACTTGTCTGCTTCTGTTCCTTGCACCCCTTTGCTTCTTCCCTGACCTCAGATTCTTCTCCTCCAATATCTGAGAATATTGAGAGGAATGCTACCAAGGTTTCTGGTAAGTCTTTCTTCTCCTCTTCCTCCTTCTTTTTCTTCTTTATCTTCTCCTTCCTCTTCCTCTTCTTCTTTTCCTCCTCCTCCTCCTCCTCTTCCCCTCCTTCTTCTCCTTCTCTTTGGAATTCCTTCCTCCTTTGGATCAAGGCAACCTCAGCAGAAGGATTCACAAAAAGAACGTATTTTACCTGGGACAGGTAATGTATTAACACATGATTAAGACATTTAGCTTATGCTTAATTTTAAAGATGTGTTTCAATTGGTTGTGGAGGCCCTAAGATAAGGAGACACAGCAATAGGGTACAGAAGGAAGATTATCATTGTTGAGTGATGAGAAGAAAGAGAAGGAGGAGGAGGAAGAGAGTGATAAGAAGTAGAAGAAACAGAAGAAGGAGAAGAATGATGAGAAGAAGGGAAAGAAGAATTAAAAAGAAGAGGAAGGAGAAGGAGAAGGAGAAGGAAGAAAAGAAGGAGAAAAGGAGGAGGAGGAAAAGAAGAAGAGGAAAAGGAAGAAGAGGAAGGAGGAGGAGAAAATGAAGAAAGAAGAAGGAAGAGCAGGAGGAGGAGGAGGAGGAGGAGAAGGAGACAACTTTAAGATTTGAAAAATGTTTTACAAATTATTACCCCTTTTTATACTCAGAACAACCCTGGGAAGTAGATGCTATAATTGTCCGACTTTACAGATGGAGAACATGAGGCAAAGAGAAGGTAAATTCCTTGCCCAGGATAATGCAGTTATGAAGTGTTTGAAGCCAGTTTTGACTCAGGTTTTTCTGAATCTAGGTCCAGTGTTCTAGGTAATGCATCACATAATTTACTACTCAAGCTTGAATTGCAGCTCCATTTCCTAGGTAACTGTGTAGACTTTGGACAAGTCATTTAATCTTTCTCAGCCTTGTTGGAAATAATGATCCTTTCACTGCTGACTTCACAAAATTGTTAAGAAAGTCAAACAGAAGGATAGAATCTCAGAGTTGGAAGGGACCTCAGAAGTCACCTAGCTCAATCTATACCTGAACAAGAATTTTCTCTACAACAAATCCTTGGAGCATGTGATGCAGCCCTTGCTGCAAGACTGCCAATGAGCTAGTCTGTTCTCATGTTGGATGGATGGATGGATGGATGGATGGATGGATGGATGGATGGATGGCTCCAGTTGTTAGAGTTCTCTTTGACATCAACCTAAATATGCATCTTTACCACTCCACACATTTCTCCTATTCCTGTCTTCCTTGGCATAGCAGAACAAATCAGTTAAAACAAGAGAAAGAAAATCCCAGATCTTACCCAAGGGAAATTTGTCCAAAGTTTCTAATTTAGTAACTAGTCAATAGTGAAATGATCCAAGTTCTTCCCAGAGTCTTTTTCTCCCTTTAGCAACCAGACAAGAAGTTTGAATGGTGTGTCTTTCCTCTTGAAACTTGAAGTCAGATTAAATTCAAATCTTTTACCTTTTGCCTCACCCCCCCCATGAAAGCCTTTCCTCCCTTTCTCCAGCCCAGACTGACCTACTCCCATTTCCCCTGATCTCAGGAAAAACCCCCCCCAAGAAGAAGCTGTCCCTAGGAGCCATCCACTTGAACTGCTATTTTATTGTAGATATCTAATGGTAACATTACTCAAGAGACCCTGAAAAGAAAGAATCAGAAAAAAAATTTTCAGCAGAATCTATAAGCAAAAATAATTTTATATTCAAGTCAACAAGTAAAGAAGAAAGTGTGGAGGGTGAAGATACTAAGTTTAATAGGAGAAAAAAAACCACTGGCATACTAGAAAGAGTCAAATTTAACTCTGCCCTGGAGCTGGTAGAAAGTCAAGGAGTCCTTTGTCCCTTTTGTTGATGGGCCACTAGAAACCCAAGATTTGATTCAGATGCATATAAGTTGGCCCATTGATAGAGAAAGAGATTTCTATGAAAGATGACTATGAAGAGGAAGACAAAGGAAAAAAATAAACAAAAGATCCCAAGAAAGAAATGTTGGCATCAGGAGACTCCAGGCAAAAGTGTACTGATTCTTGGGGGCAGCTGGGTGTCACAGTGGATAGAGCACTAGCCCTGGAGTCAGGAGGATCTGAGTTCAAGTCTAGTTTCAGACCCTTAATAATTACCTAGTTGTGTGATCTTGGACAAGTCATTTAACCCCATTGCCTTGCAAAACCCCCCTTCCCCCCAAAAATATACTGATTCCACTGCAACAGACTTTACATGAATTTCTATAAATACATTGGGGAATGATAAAGCAAAAGCAAGAGCAAAAGCCATGGGACAAAATGATGCTGCTAAAGTTGGAATAAGAGAAACAGACATTGTCCTGGGGTCTGCATTGGAGGCAACAGATCTATCTGAGGGCATCACTAGCACAGAAGCAGCTTGCCATGTCTGGCATCTTGATTTAGAGGCTCAAGAATGCTCAGGGGGTGCCAGGCAGTAGGCAGGAGCAGTGGAGGAGTAGGAAGAGAACAACAATGGATTTGCTGAGAGTGGTTGAGGCTCAACATCTCAATACCTTATACACCATCTTGGTCCAAAATGCCTCCCTCTGTCTCAATAGTTCCATGAAAAAGCACAACTGAAGATCCTGAACCAGACGGACATGTAAACATACTGGATGCCAGACATCCCACTGGAGACACAGGCAGGGAGAAAGGCACAACTTTGTGAGATTCCTGATGTGGGCCAGCTCCCAGTGGGTAGAGAAAGGGAAGAAGCTGCCCCCAGGTTGCAGGGCAAGGTGGAGTGGGCAAGGGACAGAAAAAGGGACAACTGAAAATGCTGATCCAAACAGACATGTAAGCATACCGGATACCAGACATCCCACTGGAGACACAAGAAGTGAGAAAGGCAGACACATATTTGAGCATTAGACTTTTAAAATACAACCTCTAAACTTTTGAACCTCTATCACCATGGGATAATTTATTTCATTACTTATTCTTTCCTTGTAGTTATTTATCTTTCTTGTATTTCTGTTATTTTTTGGTGTTTGTAAATCAAGAAAATGGTAAATCATTCCAGTATCTTTGCCAAGAAAACCTCAAATGGGTTCAATGAGTTGGACTGGATTAAGATAATGCAGTTCCCTCATTCCCCTTCTCTTACCACTCTGTATCCAGTCTTCTTTCGGGTCTTTATGAATATATTTATATAGACAGAATTAAGAAGGAAAAAAATTTTCTAAAATTTTCTCTTTCCTTTCACTTTCATGTTTCCCTTATTCCTTAAGTCAAAAACCTATGCTTTTCCCTCCTTTCATCCATCCCAGTTTGAGGTTCCTATGGAAATAATAGGGATGATATTTAATTACACATACAGATATTTGCTAGGTATGTTTACTACAAATTATATTTATTTTATTTATTTTGAGAGGTTGATTGGGGAGTTTTTAGTTTTATTTTTAAATATTAAAAAAAATCTGTCCCTAAACCACAGAGAGGGAAATAATATAAGAAAACTCTCCAGAACTTTTGAATACAGGAAATAAAGCATCAATTAAAAGAATCAATAGATTGCCTAAAGAATACCACAAAACCAAATCAATACTTCAAAATATAAGACATGCAGCACTTAAATTTTACCATTCTAATGGCAAATAACAAATGCTACAAGCAGACAAGAAAAAAATCACAAGTAAAGGAAAATTAATTTGAATAACAAAATTATTCCACATTCTCTAATACTGTAGAAGATAATGGAACAATATATTCTGAAAAGCAAAGGCTCATAGGAGCTTAGCTTTAGAGTTGAAAGGGATCTTTGAACAAGTCTTCCCAAATGAGGAGGGGTCTTCATTGAGTTTTGACCTGTTGGAAATAAATATGTGTTAACTTTTCCAGAGTTTGTCCCAATCAGGGTCAAACATTATTAGACAAATGTTTGGCCTTCAGAAAGAGCAAAACAGAATTAGGTTAACAAGCACATTTATTAATATTTTTCTAAGTTGCGAACTTTGCCAGTGTACAAGGAAGGGTCTAGCTAGAGTAAGACTCTCCCAAAATGGAGGCCTACTGTTGTCCTTAAATACCTTTGACCATCACAATGTGTGATCTGAAACATCACTTCTGGCTTGTTCAAAGAAAGGGATATTGATAGACCTTAGAGGTTATCAGTTCCAACTGTACCCCCAAATCATCTTGTAAGCCTAAGCCTATTCCATAAGAATAATAAAGAGATAGATGTTCAATAAGAGAGAAATTTGAGACATTCTGTATAAAAAAAAGAGAGAGAAGAGATAAAAATACTTGACTTATAAGCACCCCAAAATAATAAAAACACAAGACTGGTAAATAGTTACAGGGAAAGAATAAGTAATGAAAGAAATTATACCATAGAGATAGAGGTTACTTTTTTTTAGAAGCTTAGAGGTTATTTTTTTAAAAGGAGAAAGAAAAAAATCTGACCTGTGTGTTAAAAAGGAGACAGGGGAATAAAATTGTCAAGAGATTTTTAAAAAAACTTTAAAGAAAAAATTTATAAACAAAGTCATGCATAGAATTAAAATGAGAAGGCCAGAACTAGATTTACTATGTATCAGGTGAATAAAAAACTGGAGTTCAAATAATACTACCAGACAAAACAAAAATAAAAATGTATAGTATTAAAGGAGATAAACATGGAATGTATCAGGTGAATAAAAAAACTGGAGTTCAAATAATACTACCAGACAAAACAAAAATAAAAATGTATAGTATTAAAGGAGATAAACATGGAAGTGACATTATAATTAAAGGAATCATAAATGAGAAAGAAAAGACAATATTAAAAAAGCAACAAATTATATCACATCTGAATTCATAGATTAACTCATTACAAAAAGACACAGAAAAGCAATAATGGAAGGGACTATAACGTTCCTCTCTCAGGACAAAATGGACTATTTTGATTTCATGAAACTGAAAAAATTAATGGAACTCGGATATATAAAAAAAGAAATTTATGGAACAATCTTATAAAATATCTCTGATAAGATGCTGATACCCAAGATATTTGAACATTTATCTTGAGGTCTTCCCTCTGCAAAATTAGAGAAATTAAATATACAGGTTAAAATAAATCACATAGCGGCGGAGCCAAGATGGTGGCGTGAAGGCAGCAATTCCCAGAAACTCCTTCATCCCAAAACTACAAAATCCAACAAATTATAATTCTAGCCAAAATTTAGAGGGTCAGACCTCACAGAAAGACTAAGTGATAAATTTTCCTAGTCCAAGATAAGTTAGAAGTTCCATGAGAAAGGTGTGTTTCACCAGGACTGAGGGTTGGAAAAAAGCTGTGGGCTGTAGCCCAACCCAGCCCAGCCTAGCCCAGCCCAGCCCAGCCCAATGATCACTGGCAACAGCTTAAAGGGGCCATGAGAGAATTCTGCTACACCAGAATGAGTGTGGAGGTGAGGAACACCAGGCGCAGAACCTGCAGTGAGAATTGGAGGAAACCAGCCTGCACCTCCAGAGCACAGCCCACAGACAGTAAGGGGGTCAGGGGAGACTGCAGAAATCTCTCTGTTCTCCCTGTTTGCCCACACTCAGATCCAGGTTACAGTTTGGCCTTCCATACTAAGATAGCAGGGATCCTCCTCACAGCTCCAAGGAAGAGGGGAGTGCTTGTGGTCATCTACATATCAAAGCACAGACAAAAGAGCATATGCCCTTGGAAGAATAAAGGTCCCAGTGGGGTGTACCAAAAAAATACCCAGAAGCTGGGTCCCAATAATACTCAAAAGCTCAGGAAGCATCCCAAAACCCAGCACAGGCTGGTATAAATAAGTGAACAGAGAAAAAAGAGGAATACCACTGAAAAATACATTGCCTATGATCCCAAGAATCCTCCTCAATCTGAAGATGAGGAAGTACAAGCTCCTGCATCTAAAGACTGCATGAGGGGTGGCTAGGTGGCGTAGTGGATAAAGCACCAGCCTTGGAGTCAGGAGTACCTGGGTTCAAATCCAGTCTCAGACACTTAATAATTACCTAGCTGTGTGGCCTTGGGCAAGCCACTTAACCCCGTTTGCCTTGCAAAAACCTAAATAAATAAATAAATAGGTAGATAGATAAATAAATAAATGAATAAATAAATAAATAAATAAATGAATGAATGAATGAATGAATAAATGAAGACTGTATGAAAAACAGAAGTTGGGCTCAGGCTATAACAGAGCTCAAAAAAGATTTTGAAAATCAAATAAGGGAAATAGAAAAAATTTGGGAAAAGAAATGAGAGAGATGCAGGAAAAACATGAAAAAGAAGTCAGCAGCTTAGTCAAGGAGATCCAAAAAAATGCTGAAGAAAATAACGTGTTGGGGGTGGCTAGGTAGCACAGTGGATAGAGTACTGGCCATGGAGTCAGGAGTACCTGAGTTCAAATCCAGCCTCAGATACTTTTGAGTATTATTAGCTATGTGGCCTTGGGCAAGCCACTTAACCCCATTGCCTTCCAAAAACTAAAAAAAATAATAATAACATGTTAAAAACCAACATAGGTCAAATGGATAAAACAGTTCAAAAAGTTATTGAGTACAAAAATATTTATAGCAGCCCTGTTTGTGGTGGCAAAGAACTGGAAATCAAGTAAATGTCCTTCAATTGGGGAATGGCTTAGCAAACTGTGGTATATGTATGTCATGGAACACTATTGTGCTATTAGAAACCAGGAGGGACGGGATTTCAGGGAAGCCCAGAGGTATTTGCATGAACTGATGCTGAGTGAGATGAGCAGAACCAGAAATACACTGTATACCCTAACAGCAACATGGGAGTGATGTTCAACCTTGAAGGACTTGCTCATTCCAGCAGTACAACAATTGGGAACAATATTGGGCTGTCTGCAAAGGAGAGTGCCATCTGTATCCAGATAAAGAGTTGTGGAGTTTGAACAAAGTTCAAGGACTATTCCCTTTAATTTAGAAAAAAACAGATCTTGTTACCTCTTAGACTTCTCTTCTTTAAGGATATGATTTCTCTCTCATCACACCCAATTTGGATCAAGGTACAACATGGAAGCAAAGTAAAGACTGACAGAGTGCTTTCCATGGGGGGGTGGGGGATGGAAGCAAGATTGGGGGGAAAATTGTAAAAACTCAAATAATATCTTTAATAAAAATAAATTTAAAAAGTTATTGAGGAGAAGAATGATTTAAAAAACAAAATTGGCCAGATGGAAAAGGAGATAACAAAAATCTCTGAGGAAAACAAATCATTAAGATGTAGAATGGAGCTAAAAGAAGCTAATGACTTTGCTAGAAATCAAGACACAGTACTTCAACACCAAAAGAATGCAAAAATTAGAAGAAAATGTGAAACATCTCATTGAAAAAGCAACTGATCTGGAAAACAGATTCAGGAAAAATAATTTAAAAATTATTGTGATACCTAAAAATCATGATCAGGAAAAGAGCCTTGACCTCATTTTTAAAGAATTCCTGCAGGAAAATTGCCCTGATATCCTAGAAGCAGAGGGTAAAATAGAAATTGAGAGAATCCACCAATCTCCCCCAGAAAGAGATCCAAAAAAACAACTCCCAAGAATGTTATAGCCAAGTTTCAGAACTCCCAAGTCAAAGAGAATATTACAAGCAGCCAGAAGATCACAATTCAAATATCATGCAGCTGCAGTCAGGATCACACAGAACTTAGCAGCAACTACATTAAGGGCTCATAGGGCTTAGAATATAATATTCTGGAAGGCAAAAGAGCTTGGAATGCAACTGAGAATCAACTACCCAGCAAAACTGAACATTGTCTTCCAGGAGGAAAGATGAACTTTCAATGAACCAGGGGGCTTTCAAATGTTCCTGTTGAAACAACCAGAGCTGAACAGAAAGTTTGACCTTCAAATACAGGACTCAGGTGAAGCATAGAGTGGAGGAGAAGGGTAAAATATGAGGGACTTAATGATGATGAACTGCATGTATTCCTGCATAGAAAAATGATACTGCTAATACTCATATGAAACTTCTCATTTAATAGAGCAGGTAGATGGAGCTTTTATAGATGAAGCACAGGAGAGAGCTGAATCTGAAGATATAATATATTGTAAAAATGGAGTTGATGGCTAAAAGGGAAATGCACTGGGAGTAAGAGAAAGGAGAGGTGGAATAGGCCAAGATATTTCATATAAAAGATTTTTTTTCTTCTTTTTACAATGAGCTTTTGCGATGATATGGGAGGGGGGAAGGCAAGGGGGAATGAGGGGACCTTCACTCTCATCAGAAATGGCTCAGAGAGGAAACAGCATGCATACTCAATAGGGTAAAGACATCTAGAGTAAAAAGGAGAGAAGGGGGAAAGGGGGAAGGGGGTGTGGGTGATAGTGGAGAGGGTGGATCATAGGAGAGAACATTCAGATATAACACATTTTCTTTTTTTACTTCTCTCAAGGGGTTGGAATTGAGTGGCCTGTCTGTGACCACGGGGCCAATGGTTGCTGGGTCTCAAGGGTGGTATGTGGGCTTGGCCCCAGGGTCAATGATCAGTCTGCTGTGCTACTCAGCCACTCTACAGCACATTTTAGAAGAGGGACAGAGTGAAAGGAGAGAGAAAATATAATACATGGTAGTGGGGAGGAATGGATGGAGGGATTTACAATCAGCAACAGCAACTGTGGAAAAAGATGGAAGTAATTTTTATGATGGACTTATAAAGAATGGGATCCACCCATATTTTGGGGGAGGGGAGAGGGTATTATGTTTACTCTTAAACAAGAATATTTTAGTACTGTATAAAAAAATCACTTATACAAAAATATTCATAGCAGCTCTGTTTGTGGTGGCAAAGAATTAGAAATTAATGTAAATGTCCTTCAATTGGGAAATGACTTAACAAAATGTGGTATATGTATGCGATGGAACACTATTGTTCTATTAGAAGCCAGGAGAGATGAGAATTCAGGGAAGCTTGGAAAGATTTTCATGGACTGATGCTGACTGAGATGAGCAGAACGAGAGGAATATTGTGCACCCTAGCAGCAACATGGGGAGTGACGATCAACCTTAATGGACTTGCTCATTCCATTAGTGCAACAATCAGGCATAAAACTTTATTTTTCCTTCCTTAGGGATATTCAACTTAGATCAATGTATACCATGGAAACAATGCAAAAACTAACAGACTGCCTCCTGTGGGGGGTGGGGGGAGGGAAGCAAGATTGGGGGGGAATTGTAAAAAATTCAAAATTAAATTAAAAAATTAAAAAACAAAATGAGAGAAAGGAGAGATAGATATGAGAGGAGGGATGGGGAAAGATAGAAGGAGGGAAGGAGAGAGAGAGAGAGAGAGAGAGAGAGAGAGAGAGATATGAAAGATCTCAAATGGGATGCAACAAATGAACTGAATCTAAGGATTCAGAAATGAGGAAAAAGCTGATTCTAGATCTCCTCCTCATTGCTATCCATTACATTGCGTAGACTTTCTGTTCATAGACACAAAGGTTGCTATACTAATGTTTATGAGTGAGCATCAGATTTTAATACTCAAGATTTGAATTCTTGCTCACCTATTTGCCACATTGTGACCTTGGGCAAATCAATTAACCTTTCTAGGTCTCAGTATTTTTTTCTCAATCAGTTAAAATAATATAAAATAAAATAATATTAATATCCCTCCCCCCAAAAAAATCATATACATATCAACCAAGCCACCATCCAGTTGTCCTATCCTTTGACTAGATATTAGAAGCTATAATGTCCTCAAATTGTTGTTTAATTCAAATAATTCCACCATTTCCCTCATTTGTATTCTTTATTCACAAGGATATACACTCCAATTAAAAAATTAAGACCAAAGAGAAAGTTTTTTATTTTAAAAATAGGATTAAAAATCTTTTGAACCAGTAATAAGCAAATTGAAAAGAATCAAAAGATAATTAGGGGGATGGCTAGGTGGCATAGTGGATAAAACACCGGCCCTGGAGTCAGGAGTACCTGGGTTCAAATCTGGTCTCAGATACTTAATAATTACCTAGCTGTGTGGCCTTGGGCAAGCCACTTAACCCAGTTTGCCTTGGAAAAATCTAAAGAAAAAAAAAGGATAATTAGGAGTGCCTTCTATTTACAGGTAGCAGAAATGGAGGTAGAAGTGGAGAATAAATAATTTTCTGTATTCAATGATGTCTCATAATAGGCATAGTGGAGTCACTTCCCAGATTCTTTCTATAAACAGAACAGGGAAGACAGAAAAGTTCTAGATGCTCAATGTTGGTAGTTCTGCTTCTCTTGCTGTTTCTCTAGCCCCTTTGAAGACTAGTTACAACTTTCCTGGCTTAATCATCACTGTCCTCTTCAATCCAACTCTAGTAATGGTTTCTTTCTTTTCTGTCTTTCTTTCCTCCTTCCTTTCCTCCTTCCTTCCTTCCTTCCTTCTTTTCTTTCTTTCTTTCTTTCTTTCTTTCTTTCTTTCTTTCTTTCTTTCTTTCTTTCTTTCCTTCCTTCCTTCCTTCCTTCCTTCCTTCCTTCCTTCTTTCTTTCTTTCTTTCTTTCTTTCTTTCTTTCTTTCTTTCTTTCTTTCTTTCTTTCTTTCCTCCTTCCTTCCTTTGTTTTTCTTTTTTCTTTCCTTTCTTTCTAATACTTGAAGTCGGTCACACAGGTACTTTGGAGAGAGGTGTTTATGGTTCCAGAGAGGCTCAAGGAGAAAGATATATGGAAAAGTATGGAAGCCACAGATTTGTAGGCTTCTCAACATGTTCCTGATTTGCCCTCCTATATATTTTGTAGGCTTTTCCTTGGGTAAAATCAGGCTTTTTCCTGAAGCAGAGATTTCATTTCTCTGCCATCTAAAGAGCTCATTCACATGAGTATTTTCTGGTAAATTTTAACCTGTATGACTTTTCTAATTTCTATTTGCTTTGTGCTTAGATAAATGTATTTATGTACTTTTTGCTATTTGTGTATGGGGTATATGAGATATGCAGGGAGGACTAGCATCTCTGATGTGAGGGCTTGCTGACCCCTTTTCAGGGCTGCTTATCTCTCTTTGATGTCCACCTAATTCAACCAACTCTTACCTGGGGCTTCAAGAAGCTGTAGTATTCACAGTGGTCATACCTGGTAAACAATCTGGGCAGGTGGGTTAAACCAGGTTGCTATCTCAAAACTGTTGGTAAGGTAGGGGTACATTTACTTTAAGTATGTGAAAACATACCCCTGATGGCAGATGAGAAGAATTTGTCTAAAATTCATGAAAGCAACTGAAGCAGGTAATATGGAGCTTGGTTGAAGATCCAAGGGTATTTGCTACAGCCTAGGTCATTGCCAATTGCTTTGACTTTTGTCTTGCTCCTGGACTTCAATAGTTCTGGAAAAGAGAATGAGGTTGTTAACTTTGTGTCTAACTTAAATCCAATTCATGCATGAATCAAACATCATCTCATGATGTCATTGGTCCTCTTCCAAAATGAAAGACAAAACAACAGCATTTGTGATGATCTTTTGTATAACCAGAGTTTGGTAGGAAGGAGTATAAATTAAAGGGCTCCCCTTTCTTTAAAGTGACCAGGTGGCAAAAAATTGGAAATTGAGTGACTGTCCATCAATTGGAGAATTGTGATATATGTATGTGATGGAACACTATTGTTCTATTAGAAATCAGAAAGGATGGGAATTCAGAGAAGCCTGGGAGGATTTGCATGAACTGAGTGAGAGGAGCAAAACCAGAAGAACATTGTACACCCTAATAGCAACATGGGGGTGATGAGCAGCCTTAATGGACTTGCTCATTTTATCAGTGAAACAATCATGAACAGTTTTGGGGTATCTGCAATAGAGAATACCATCTACATCCAAAGAAAGAACTGTGGAGTTTAAACAAAGACCAAAGACTATTATCTTTAATTTAAATTTTTTTTATAAAGGTATCTTATTATGCAATTTCCTATCTCATATTTTTTTTCTTGATGATATGATTTCTCTCTCAACACATTCAATTTTGATCACTTTATAGCATGGAAACAATGTAAAGACTATCAGACTGCCTTCTGTGAGGGGTGGGGAGAGGGAAGCAAGATTGGGTAAAAATTGTAAATTTCAAAAAACAATAAAAGAAAAAGTGACCGGGGGCAGCTAGGTAGTGCACTGGATAGGGCACGGGCCCTGGAATCAGGAAGACCTGAGTCCACATCCGACCCCAGACACTTAGTAATTGCCTAGCTATGTGACTTTGGGCAAGTCATGTAGCCCATTGCCTTAAATAAAAATAAAATTAAAAAAATAAAAGTGACAAGAGAAGTAATTAGGTAGTGCAGGAGATAGAGCATTGGTCCTGGAGTGGAGGACCTGAATTCAAATGTAGCCTCAGATACATGATACTAACTAACTGTGTGACCTTGGGCAAATCTTTTAATCTCATTACCTCACAAAAACAACAAAAAAAAGTGACCAGAAAAGGAACTACAAAGCAAATGCATAAATATTAATCTAATCTGATATCCCTCTTAAAGATAAACTGAAAAAGGAACAAGTATCCAGGCTTGGACTGTTTCTTGCTCTCTCTCAAGGTGGAAAGTGAAGTCTGTCTTAGAGAAGAGTGAGAAGGATTTCAGAGATGTTTATCCATGAACCTGATAGCCACAATGTCTATACATTTAGCCAACCCATGGGAGCATACATTTCTTACTTCAGCACATATATTTTAACAAAAATAACAATGGTAAGGAAAACTTGCCCTGGGGACTTTCTCTGGATTCCAGGTCTTTGAGAGAAATGACTCCAATCTATCAAATCTTCCTCCTACCTCAATACTACTGACTCATTCTATATCCAGGTTTCTTTTTAGTTTGGATTCATTTAATCTCTTCCCTCCTTTGAGGAACTATAACATGCTATTAATAAAAATTTCTTTGGTTCCTCTCAAGCTCTCAACTGGGGAAAACCCAGTCAATTAAAAAAAAAATCTTTTTTTTCCCTCTATGGTATAACTATAACCTTACTTTCAACTACCTTTGAGCAAAAGAAATACAGATAGACCAATAATGAATTAAGTGAATCAACTTTATCTCAATACTAGCTTTTAAAAAATATTAATAATAATAATTATTGTTCACTCATGTCTGACTCTTCATTACCCATTCTGTCCAAGGGATTTTCTTGGCAAGGTGACTGAAGTGATTTGCCATTTTCTTCTACAATGGATTAAGGAAAACAGAGGTTAAGTGACTTGCCCAAGGTCACAGAGCTAGTAAATGTCTGAGGTCAAATTTGAACTCAGGTCTTTCTGATTCCAGTGCTCTATCTACTGAGTTATTTAGTGCTTAATAGTAGTAGTAGTAGTAGTAGTAGTAGCTAGCATTAATATATCACTTAAGGTTTGCAAAGCACTTTTCAGATAGTATTAGAATTAGATGGACAGTATTACAGACATTTTCGAGAGATGGAGATAAACTTTTGGAACAGAAGCATGTTCTCTCAGCAGGGAGAGGAGTGTTACCATTGACATCTCAGCAAACAAAAAACAGTTACTGTAATTGACTTTGGAGAACTTCATTGGCTCCTGGTTGTTCCATGCTCAACAGCCACAATCCTTTCCCTAGCATTTGATCCCAGTCAGGGAAGTGATGGAGTAAGATCAATAACAGCAATGACAGGGTTAAGTATTTCCCCTAAATGCCTCTCATCTGTCCTGTCTTCCAGATCTTTTGGCCTAAAATCACTCTGCAAAAGTCATTAGGCAGAAAGCCTGGGTGAATCACCATGGGAGCCACTTGGAGAAGAATAGGTCCATTGCCTCATCATATATAATCAGCCTAAATAAACCTCAGATCCTTTCAGAAATTTTTTTGATATGGAATTTTTTTCTTTGCATCTGAATGCTCTTCTCTTTATGTTTCAATGCCTCTTCCTCTTAAGATTTTTAAAGAAGCTAAAACTTTGAAACCTAAATAGGGCACACCTTCAAGTCCAATTGCCAGACACAGCTCCGTAAGGACTATATCCCCAGGTAATGACTGCTTAGTGAAGACTTGAAGCAGGGTTAATGGATTATGGGTGTTGCTATTCCTGGGGCTTTTGAGTTTCCCTGTCCTCCTCTGACAGTTGGTGGTGGTGGAGGTGGTAAGAAATAATGGACCTCTTCTGTACTGGGGCTACTTGTCTTTATGATGGTTGTGGGGGCCAGTCTGAAAGTAGGAATGGTTTTGGAATGATGTAGGTGAGAGACATAATTTAAGTTGAATTTATTTTCACTGGGAAAGGAATTCTACTGCTCAACAGAGCTGATGATTAGAGGCAATTAAAGAAACCCAAGGGGATGATAGCTAGGTCTTGAAGTGGATAGAGTATCAGTCCTATAGTCAGGAAGACATGTTTCTGAGTTCACACCCAACCACAGCTTTCTAGTTGTGTGATCCTAAGCAAGTCACTTAACCCCAACTGCCTCCAAAAGAAGAAAGAGAAAAAAAATAAAATTGAAAAATTGGTTCTCTGGGTGGGTACTGCCTCCAATACACCTTGAAATAGAACTCAAAGGGTGAAACAGAAAACCAAAGAAGACATAACCGAATCAGAAGAGATGGCATATACCTATAATCCCTGCTCCTAGGGAGGCAAAGACTCATGGATTGGTAGAACTGTTTCAATAGGTCCTCTTCTCTTCTCCCTCTATAGTAGTAGTAGTTCACTAAGTGATCTCATCGGTTTCAATGGATTCAGTTATCTTCTCTGTGCTAATGATTCTCAAAATCTATTTATCGAGCCCTAACTACTTTCAAACTACATGTCTGATAGACATCTTAAACTCAACATGTTCAAAACCAAATCCATTATTTCCTCCACTTTGTAACTCTCTCCTCTTCCTAATTTCCCAATTACTATTGAAAGTATCACCATAGGGGCGGCTAGGTGGTACAGTGCATCGAGCACTGGCCCTGGATTCAGGAGTCCCTGAGCTCAAACACATAATAATTACCTAGCTGTGTGGCCTTGGGCAAGCCACTTAACCCCATTTGCTTTGCAAAAAAAAAAAAAAGTATCACCATTCTCCCAAATGATCGTATTCACAACCTGTACGACTCTTCATTCATTCTTGACTTATCGCAGTGTCAAGTCAATCTCTTATCATGGTCAGTTTTATCTTTGTAACAGCTCTCCTACATATTCTCCCTTCTTTCCTTTGATCCTGCCTTGGCATAGGTTCTTATCACCTCACATTTGGATCATTGCAATTTGTAAATAATTATGATTTTCATATTGATCAATATGATAGGTATATGAACTCACTAGTAATTTAATGTATAGAGATCCCTTTCACAGGCAAACTCTGGCATAGGAATCAAAGAGCACAAAGCAGTATGGAATAATTCATTAACCTTAACAAGAGTGAATTCTTTCCCTAGCCTATACTTGCCTGTGTTAAGAGAAGTGAATTAGAAAACTGTATAATCTGTTCTATACCCAAGCAAAATAATAAAGTACCCCCAAAACTAAATAATCATCTTAACCATTCCCATAAGACTTGAGGACACTTGTATTGTCCTATGCTAGAGGATTTATCCTGAGAAAATCACTCACGTCCCCAGATGATTGTTTTTATATATTCTCTGCCTTAACTGAAACAAGGTGGAGCAATCCAGATTTTGTATATCTGTTCTTTGCAATGAAAGTAATTAATTATACCACTGCTCCTTGATTCTGTCTCTGGCCTGCTCTGTTTCACTCAGGCTTAGAGATTGATTCAGTAAAATTCTGTTAATACAATAGTGTGTTGATTGGTCTTATGAAAATGGATAATTTAACCACCTTAATTTGCTTAAGTCCTACCAATTATCCAGGTAACCAAGGACTGCATAAGGACTAGGTTGTATTAGCTAAGATACAGAATGACTTGACAAAGGGTTATTGCTCTTTTTCACCCAGGTTGGAGATTGACTCAAGTGAAATTCTCTTAATACAATAAATAGTGTGCTGGTTAGTCTCTGGAACCTCTGAATTCTGGGCATTTTCACTGGCTGTTCCCATGCCCAGAATGCTCTTCCTTATCTCTGCCTCCCAGCTTTGTTGGCTTCCTTCAAATCACAGCTACAATTCTACCTTCTACAGGGAGCCTTTAATTCTAGTGGCTTTCCTCTGTAAATCATCTCCAATTTATCCTAATTCTATCTTGTTTGTGCATAGTTGTTTGTATGAAAGACCCAGCCATCCAATCTCTACCTCTAGAGGTTTCAAGTATTTTCCTTTCCCAGGGCATTTACATTTTAATAGGAGTCTCCCAGAGGCAAAATTTTTCTTCCAAGTGAAATTTTAGGCACAATTCCTGATCCTTTGGGGAAGGTGTGGTCTTATATCCTTCAGACTATGGTAGAATATATAATTAACTGCATGTTCTGACAGACAATGAAAAGATCACTGGTTTGTTGTTTTTCAATTGTTTCATTCATACTTGATTCTTTGTGATCCCATTTGGGATTTTCTTGACAAAGATATTAGGGTAGTTTGACTTTTCTTCTCTGTTTTACAGATGAGAAAACTGAAACCAAATAGGTTAAATGACTTGCCCAGGATCACACTGCTATTAAAGTGACTGAGGCTAATTTGAACTCACAAACATGAGTCTTTCCCAACTCTAGGTCAAATGCTGTGTTCAGTGTGCCACCTAGATGCCAAGGCTACTAGTTTAGGGCTAAAAATATGGGTTAAGGTCCCAGTTCAATTATGCACTAACTTTAACCTAGTTGAAATCTTTATGAGGGAAATTCCTTTAAATTTCTGGGTCTTCAATAGCTGTGGCTGCTTTAGCTGTGACCTACTGAGGGAGCTATCAGAACGTATTTTAAGAAGGAAAACTAAGTCACAATCTTTCTGGACTTCAGTTATCCCTTATGTTAAATGAGGACAATAATCCCTGCCCTGTTTACATCACAGGGTTGATGTGAGGCTTAGGATGTGAACACACTTTGATAATCATAAGGCCCATAATAAACACATGAGATTATTATTGCTCCAGAGGACACATAAAGGTGATGCCCAAGAGGAAGGACTGTGGGTTCTGCAAAAAAGCCCCTCCTCTATTAGACTCTTATTGCAATCAATTCTTAGAGCTTTTTCCATTCTCCATTCCAATAGACAAAAACCTTGAGGGGACAGAGAGCAAGTTATCTCATCTATTTGAGATAATCAGGAAATTGCTCTTCAAGTTACACCTCATTGCTCCTTCACCAAGATGTCCCAGTTCAGATATTTATTTTTTCTGCTTCCTGCCCAAACCTGTCTGGGTTAGAAGGACCCCACTGAAAGAATACAGAGTGTACAGGAGAGAGAATGCTGGCAGCCAGGAAAGTCAAGGGTTTCCCTTAGAGAGGGCTTTGTCTTCCCTGAATATCCCACATTACTGTCTGGGTTAAACCTGTGACCAGGTTAAATTGACCTCTTTAAGTGGCCCAGCCTCACTCTCAATTGATGTGGACTGTATTAACAGAGATTGAGTTTTCATAAATAAAAAAGGAACCAAGAAGACTTAGAAGTGAACTAGTCCATGAGAGGGGTTTTCAGAGATGAGGAAACTGAAACCAAGAGAAAAGTTATTTGCTGGGGATCCCATAGTGAGTTAGGGAAAGCATTAGGATTAGAATTTAGGACTCCACTTCCAGTCCTTTTATTATTAGGGTAGACTGATTTCAGATGAGTCAATGATTAGGTGTTCTACTAGATGATCTTGATAGTTCCAGGCTCCTTGTGCAAAGATGCAATTAGAAATTCCAATACCTGAGCAGAATTCATTTGAAGAAGGAAAGGAGAATGTTGGGTGTACAGGGACAGATGTGGGCTCGGGTGCTCCTGGCTCCAGGGCTGGTGCTCCATCCATTGTGCCACCTGGCCATACCTACAATTATTACTATTATTATTTTTTAATTTTAATTTTTTTTCTCTCCCCCTTTACTTTATCGCTCAAGCGAGTCTATATTTATGGAGGGAGGGGGTATTTCATTTACTCTTAAGCAAGAATATTTTATTAATGTATAAAAAACATTATTTGTACAAAATGAGAATAAATATAAATAATAAATAAAAAAAAGAAATAAAAAAAAAGAAATTCCAATACCTGAGCAGAATTCATTTGAAGGAGGAAAGGAGAATGTTGGTAGCAGAGGAGGAGGAACAGATGCCTCATTGCAACTGCACTAGTGAAAAAGTGGAGGTTATTTCCCAGAGGCATCTAGGTAACTCTGGATAAAGCACTGATCCTGGAATCAAGAACCTGAGTTCAAATTCCCCTTCAGACACTTATTAACTGAGTGAGCCTGGGCAAGTCACTTAACCTTTATTTGCCTTAATCCACTGGAGAAGAAAATGGCAAACCATTCCAGTATCTTTGTCAAGAAAATCCCATGGACAATATTCGTATGCTATGGTCCATGGGGTCATAAAGACTCTAACACCACTCAACAACAACAATTTTCCAAAGAGTATAGTTCACTCCTGTATAGGAGAGAGAACAGGCCTTTGTATAGGGAAACCACAAGATACCACCGGGAATGGTAGTTGGGAACATTTGCAGACCTGCCCACTCTAACAAAGAAATGGACTCTAGCTGGAAATAATAAAGGAGAAATAATGAGAAATCAAAGAAAATAAAACCATGTCACAAACATATATAGTCAAGAAAAACCAATTTTTGTATTAGTCATCTTAAAAAGAAATGAGAACTATGCCTCTGCTTCCATAGAGTCTGTCACCTCCCTTTCTGGAGGTGAGGAGCAGGTTTTATACTGTGTCCTCTGGCATTGTGGTTGGTCATGGTATTGATCCAAGTTTCCAAGACTTGCAGGGTTGTTTGTCTTTCTGAAGATTATTCTTCTGTTGTTTCTCACTTCATTTGCAGAAGTTCATACAAGTCTTGCCCAGTTTCTAAGAATCCATGACAGGCTGATTTCTAAGTACTTGCACTACCTGTCTACCACTTCATGGCTGCTGGAAACCTTATGGAAGCCCCTCTATTAACTCTTATTGTATTTTTTTAAAAAAAAGTTATTTGATATTTAAAAACAAGGAGACAAGAGGTACATATTTGATTGCTGAAGTAAGTGACTGTGTGAATGAAAAGAGAAGACAAATGAGAGCGATATCGTGGATGGAGAATTAACAAGACTTGCCTGATTCAATATGTGGGATGAGGGTCAATGATAGGAAAGGAATGACTGAGACTTTGGAGCTTGATGATTAGAAGGAAGGTGGTACCCTCTGCAGAAATAGGGCAGCTATAAAGTCATTCTGCATACCATGCCTCTCTTAATGGAGCCTAAAATCAAATTTAACTTTTTTTTGGTTCCCATATCACTGTTGTATTTTGAGCTTGCAGATGATTAAAATTTCCAGAACTTTTGCAGATGAATGGTTTTTCTAGCTATACCTTCCCCATCTTGTACTTGTGAAGCTGATTTTTTTAACCTAAGTGTTGATCTCTACTATACTTCATCTTATTAAATTCAACCCAATGTTTCAGACTTTCAAAGATACTGACACTACCATCTGGTTTGTTAACTATGCCTCCCAGTTTTATGTCATCTGCAAATTTGATAAGCATGCTTCTGTGCTTTTATTCAAATCTTTCATAAAAAGGTATAGGGCCAATAGCTCAAATCATCTCATTAGAGCCTATAATTGAATTTTGAGGATGAGCATTAATACCTTAGAAATCAATAAATACTAAAAATCAGGGTTTGATTGTGTGTTATTGATGGTATAGACTTAAGAAAGGGATAGAGACTATCTTAAAGCAGATTTAAAATTTAAAATTAAATTTACAAGTGTGTCACCTGTACATTCCCTTCTTCCCCCACCAAGAGACCTGGTTGTTAAACATTTAGAGTCACACTCCTAGGGTCATGCACAGATCCTTTAGGCACTCCATTAGGAACCAAGGCAACTTTGACCCTTTGTTGACTTTGGGTCTAGATATTTAATCAGTTTGGAATCCATTGATATTATTATTATTATTATTCCTCTGCTCTCTATCTTTTCCTCTAGGAAAAGAGTGGGAGATTTTGTCAAATGTCTGGCTAAAATCTAAGTAAATTATATTTATGTCATCCTTCAAGTCTACCAATAAAATTGTTAGTCTGTTTTGGCTAATTTTTGATGAAACAATTCTTGCTGTTATCATTGCTGCTTCAATATGTTTACTCCATCTTTAAGAATGATTTTTTAATTTTTCTAATCATCAATGTCAAACTCATTAGTCTATGGTTTGCAGGTTATATTTACTTTCCTTTTTGAAACTTGTCTACACCATCCCTAATTTTATTAGTTTTTCAAAGATGATAATAATAAAATACATTTTTATATATACTTAATATATTATACAATTTATATCTATACACTACTATGTGCCAGGTCCTTTACAAAGTTGGGAGGCCATACTATTATTCTTATTTGCTAGCTGAGGAAACTCAGGCAAAAAGTAGTTGAGATTTGCCCAGGGTCACATACTAAGTATCTGAGACCAAATTTGAACTCAGGTATTCCTAACTCCCAATCCTTAATCCATTGCTGCCAATATCTAGCTGCCAAGCTAGATATACATATTAGGATGTAGTACCAAGAATGGTGACTTAAACTCACCAAGAGAGATAGGGGCTCTCTTACTCTCTCAGTACTTATCTTGGGTATTAATATCCTAATAACCATTTTTATTGCCCAGAATCACAAAACTGATAAATAGCAGAGACATAGAATTTCCAATTAGGTGGCCTAGTGAAGAGAGTCTGACACTTGAAGTCGGGAAGATCTGAATTTGAATTCTGATTTAAACATTTACTAGTTGTGTAATTCTGAGCAAATCAACTTTTCTCAGGCTCATTTTTCTCAATAGTAAAATGTAGATTATAATATCTTGTAATAAGGATCAAATGAAATAATATATGTGTAATATCTATAATATTAATTGACTAACATGAATGTAATATCTGTTCCTTTAAGGTTTGTTGTTGATTTAAGTTTATTGAGAGTTGTAAAAAAATGCTTACTAAGCAATTACTTCCTGATTGAGAATTCTGAAACAAGTTGATAGTGATTTTTGAACATAATAATCTGTAGTAAATCAAGGAGATCCAAGCACCAAAATTGTTGTATAATTATAAACAAATATGATTTATCAAATTGTAGATAGAAATGAGAACTTGATGACAAATTGTAAGTTAAGGTGAGGTCATTCACAGAGATGGTTCAGAGACTGGATCCAGAAAGATGAAAAGAGAAAAGGATAAATTTCATCAGTTAAATATGAAGCTAAAAGTGATGGATACCACTACTGCTGCCTGAGCTGAGGAACAGATTGGAAACATCAGAGAAGACATTCAATGGATCAAGTAGTTTGATTGAGGCATCATTCCCAGTGAGATATTATTAATCAAGCACATTATGAACCAATTCCTAGCAGTGGAAATATCCATTCAACACATCTTCCATTGGAATGAATGAAAGACATTCATCTAGCATCTTTTTTCAATACATCTTGGGGCAGAAAGAGAACAATGAAATTTACAATTCAGAATTGTGAATTACCCTGAGATAGGAGTTTTCCTCACTCATATTCCTCTTTGGAAGGTTTCTGTAAACATTTACCCACTCTTACTCATAGATACTAAGTGAGGGAGTTGAAACCAAGTTTAAGTGTGGATTGTGATGTATCTATTATTTATTTTGCTTTAAAAGAGATGAGAACCTTTGTTGTTATTACTTTTTTGTCTTTGCTAAGTAAACAGCTTTGCTTAAGAGCTAAGAGTATCTAATGTGGAAATATTAACATGATTGTACATATGTAGCCTATTATCTAATTCCTTGCTTTCTTGGGGAGGGGAAAGGAAGGGAATGATGGAGAAAATGTTACAAAAATGAATATTGAAAACTATCTCTACATGCAATTGGGAAAAAAACAACAATGCTTTAAAAAGAAAAAAGAAAAGTACAGGTTAAAAAAGATCTAAAAGTATCATTATTGTGAATGAATGGATATATACAAGGAAATGCATCAATAGGGTCTCAAGAAGTTAAGTAGTAGATTGGGAAAAACATTTCTCCCCAAAGGGAAAATTTTAAGAGTAAGTGGTTAGACATATTCTTTCATTGAGAATTTAGTCTTTCCTATGTGAGAGCAGGGAAGAGTAATAACAGTTATCCTAGAAAGTGAGTATGTCCATATAAGAGATATAAGGGACTAGAGAGTGGGAGGTGCTTTGCAGACCTTAAGATGTTAAATAAACATTTTTATTTCAATCATCATCATCATCATCACTATTATTATAATTCAGTTTCTCTTATTCCAAATCCACCACTTCTCACTAATGCTAGGGCAAGACATTTTAAGATTAACTTGTGGGAAGTGGAGAGCAAATGAAGTTATCTGAGAAGGAGAATGACAGAAAAGAATATTATTTGGGAAAGAAGAGTCTGAAAACTATGCCTAGGAGTCAGAAGAAACTGAAAGTTATCAGGCAGTAATACCAAGTGTTCTCAGGGGAGAAAGAAAACCTGTTGAAGGGTAATGGAATAATTTCCCCCCTTATCTTCCGAAGAATGATAAACTAAATGCTGTCCTCACTCCTCACTGCACTCCCCTCAACCTCCTCTCAAAGACTGTTCAGACAAGTGACAGTCTAGAGGGATAATTAGAAAAGGGATTAAGGATTAATCCTTCTGGGGTGAATAAATCTAAGATTCTCAAGTGACTCAATTATCCTCTCCATGAGCAAGGGAGGTCGGAGAGAGGGGCTCTTAGAGCAGCCTTGCTCCCTTCTCCTGATTAGGGCCTGTGAGTAATGATCTCCAGATTGTATTTCCGGCTGGGAATTTGGGACCACACAGAACAATTTCTCTTTCCCATGACAGCTCTTCAAATACTTAGGCTCATAGGATTTTAGAATTTAAAGGAACCTTCGAGGTCATTTAGTACAATTCCCTTGTTTAGCAGATAAGAAAACTGAGAAATGAAGTCATTTGCACAGGGTTACAGAGAAAGTGTCATGACTAAGATTTGAAACCAGGCTTCCTGATTTACAAATCCTTGGGACTCTAGCAATGGTGCTGCTTGAAGGTGACTTTCATGCCAGCCCAGAGACTTCTCTAAGCTAACCACCCCCTGATTTAACTGATCCTTGTAACATGATTAGAGGCGCCTCACCATCTTTGCCATCATCTCTGTTCACATATAAGATTTTTAACATTCTTGTTACAACAATATTCCTCATAAAGTCAAAATAGGGGTAAATCTCAGCAGGACTATGAGTCCTACCCCCATATAAAGCACAAATATGGTTAATAAATGCAGAAATATAGAGAGAGAGTGTATAGACAAATGATATAATGCAGGTAGATATCTCAGTTGATAGAACATTGAACTTAGACTCAGGAATACTCAAGTTCAAATCCAGGCTCAGATACTTATTGGCTACGTGACCCTGGGCAAGTCACTTGATCTCTGATGGCTTCAGTTTTCTCATCTGTAAAATGGGAATAATATAACATCCACCTCCTTGAGTTATTGTGAGATTAAAATGAGATAATACTTATAAAGTACTTTGAAAAACCTTAAATTACAATAGATAAATGCTAGCTATAAAGATGCTGCTTCCAATGATGATGATGATGTAGTTAAACACAAGGTAATTTAAAAGGGCTTCATATAGAAGATGGGGGGAGAATTCTATGAGACTGAGGTAAAAAGGGCAATTTTCATGAATGGGAAAAGAGCACATTAGAGCCCAATGCAAAGGCACAGAGATAGAAGATAAAGTTTTATGTATGAGAAATACAGAGAGGGTCAATATGACTGGAAGCATGGAAAGGAAAATAATAATGTGCAATGAGGCTGGAAAGATAGTTTGGGCCAGGTTATATAGGGATTTAAAAGTGAAACAGAGAAGTTTGTATTTTATCCTTTAGGCAATAGGAAGCCATGGGAATATTCGTATAGGTTTAGGGAAGATTACTTTGGTGTAGGATGGCCTGGAGAGGGGGAGATATGAGGAAGGGAGACCAATTAGGAAGCTATTGCAATAATCTGGGTTGGAAATAATGAGACCCTGGAATATGGTGGTAGTTATGTGTTTGGAGAAGAGGGGGTTGGATGGCAACGATGCTGTAAAGGAAGAAATGGTAAGATTTGGCAACTGATTGGATATTTGAGGTGAAGGAGAGTTGAGTCAAGGATGGCACTGAGGCTGCAAAACTGACTGGAGGAATAAAAGTATCTCCTTCAAAAATAGGGAAGTGTAGAAGAAGAAAAGGTTTGAGGGGAAAGCTGATGAATTCAGTTTTGAATAGGTTGACTTTAAGATGTCTTCAGGACATCCATTTGAAATGTCCACAAACGAATGATGCAGGACTAAAGCTTAGGGGGAAAATCGGAAAATCGTGTACATGTGTTTGTGTGTGTATGTACTCACAAACACACATATACAATACCCATAAACATATGCAAACATGTATATATATATATATATATATGTGTGTGTGTGTGTATGTGTGTGTGTGTATAAATACATATATTTTGGGGTGTCATCTGCATATAGATGATAGCCGATGAATTTGCCAAGAAGAAAGTATAAGCAGGAATTCTTAATCTTTTTTTGTATTATTAATTCCTTTGATAGTCATGGATCCCTTCTGAAAATAATGTTTTTGATTTTAATTTTATGCATAAAATACAAAGAAAAGCAATTATATTGAGATATAGTAATCCAAATAGATATTTTTTAAGTTCATAACTTCTAGGTTAAAAATACTTGGTAGAGGGAGAAGAGGAGAAAGCCTATAGCAGACTCTTAGAAACACTTATAGTTAGCAGAAGTAATATGGATATTGTTGTTGTTCAGTCATTTCAGTTGTGTCTGATTCTTTGGGACCCCATTTGGGGTTTTCTTGACAAATATACTGGAGTGGTTTGCCCCATTACGTTTTAACTATCACCTTCCCTCAGATAATGGTAGAGACATCCAAAGATCTTGTGCTGAAGAAACCCATGATTATCAATGCCTGTTAGCCCTACTTCTAGTCCAGCTCCTAGAAGTTATCACTAAGGACATTGTTCCTTATAGAGATGTGTTAATGGTGGTTTGACTAGCCCTTAATTCCATCTCTATAGATAAAGATATTTTTCTTTGTTTAAGTGAGGATAGTATGAAAAATATCTAAAAGAATCTCTTGTCATGTTGGTTTGGCTAGTTTTTTCCCCTAAGAGGCAAGAACACTGTCCAGATGACTTAATTGGCCCAGGCTCAAGTAGACTCAGCTTCTTGATTGCCTAAGTGCAATCAAGAGTTCAGCCCCCACCCTGAAGAAATGATGAAAAAGACTAAAAACATCACTTGTACAAAAATATTCATAGCAACCCTGTTTGTGGTGGCAAAGAATTGGAAATCAAGTAAATGTCCTGGGGAATGGCTTAGTAAACTGTGGTATATGTATGTCATGAAACACTGTTGTTCTATAGAAACCAGGAGGGTTGGAAATTCAGGGAAGCCTGGAAGGATTTGCATGAACTGATGCTGAGCGAGATGAGCAGAACCAGAAAAACACTGTAGACCCTAACATCAACATGAGGGTGATGGTCAACCTTGATGGACTGGCTCATTCCATCAGTGCAACAATCAGGGACAATTTGAGGCTATCTGCAATGGAGAATACCATCTGTATCCAGAGAAAGAATTATGGAATTTGAACCAAAACCAAAGATTATTACCTTTAATTTAGAAAACAAAACTGATATTTTATTATGCAATCTTGCTATCTCTTATACTTTATTTTTCTTCCTTAAGAATATGATTTCTCTCTCATCACATTCAATTTGGATCAACGTATACCATGGAAACAATGTAAAGACTGGCAAATTGCCTTCTGTGGGGGCTGGGGGGAGGGAAGTAAGATTAGGGGAAAAATTGTAAAACTCAAAATAAATAAAATCTGTAAAAAGAAAAAAAAAAAGAATTCAGCCCCCAATGAAGTCAGTGCCTTTAAGATTTAGGAGATGTACAGTAGAAATGTAAATTGCCATACTCTGACCTGTTGACCAGATGTCAAACAGTGACCATGCTTATCCTAGCCAAGTTTGATTTACTGTTGTCCTTTATAATCAAAGAGAACCATGACATCAAATGAATAATAGCATGATAATGAAGGGAAAATTACGCAAATAAACCCTTCTTACTGCCTATTCCAGAACAGTCATTACCCTGTGGACTGATCTAATAGAAAACAGGACTTCTGGAGATGGTGAGATGCTGTGGGAGTCCTTGGCCTTTAGGTGATGGGTCTCTCTCCTATCACTGAGGACATGGGCAGAAAGTACATCAGCATGGTGATTTTTGTAGACAATTTTGAGACAACACAGTATAGCTAACTTGTCTCTCAATGGTCTAATTGTCAGTAAGGTGATATGAATTGTTCTATTCATCTCTGTAACCATACTCCCCTCTGAACACAGAGACTTTGGCTTCCAGAAGCTGCCCACCAGGTCATGGAAATAATGCCACAGATCACTAGCTGGCATTGTTTATGGTGAGAAGTATGATGAAATCTGTTTATCTTTGAACCTCTGACTTTTGTTCTTGATTAATGAAAACATTCTTGGCAAATGCTTTGTCTCTGGACCATCTTGTGCTGATCCAAGAATTTTACTTCTAGCAGCCCAATATGAATCTTCCCAGCCATCCCTCTTAATTATGGCCCCAGTTCTGAAAATCAGCAAAAAAGAACAAGGGTCCTGGGTATTCTTTCCATGCAAACTTCTTTTTTTCATTATTAAATGACATGAGTGCTTCATCTCATTCCAATAATCCTGCCTGATTCAGGAGTAGAATATTATGTTTGGGAATATTTAGGCAGTATTTGAATAAAATGGTATTATCACAGCTAAGACAACATAAACCCAGAGGACAGATCAATAGGATGGCCAAATATGGCCATAGCACCTGTGTGGCAAGGGCCCTTCCAGGGATATTTAGAGGATTCTCTCAAGAGAACAAAGAGAAGGGCTCCCCTGATAGGAAGCAATTAGCTAGCTAATTGTTAATGGATCAGGCAGCATAAAGAAAGCACAAGGTTGAGTTCTCATTGTCGACTGTCAATGGTTCTAAAGAAACTGGATTGCCAATATGAAGAAAGTGAAATTAAACTGGCTCAGTATATTCAGGAACAAAGGACAAAACCTTTGGTTTTTATTTACTTGTTTTTAATCATATGTGCCAAAAAAATCATACTAAGCATAGGGAATGCAAAGAAAAAGTTCACACCCTCATAGAGCCTACATCCCTTCTTTAAATCTTTTATGTCATTTCTTACAAAGAATTGTTACCAGTACCAAGCTATTTACTCACACTGTGAGTCTTCCCATTGCCCTTTGAGTTATTTGTTAGTGTAATTTTTTTCTCATTTTGGCAATTTTTTTATGATTCACAGCAATCAGTGAATCAATCAGCAAGCATTTATGAATCATTCATTTTGTGCCAGTTAAGGATATAAAGACAAAAGTCTTTGTGTTTGTCTTCAAAGAGCTTTCATTCCAATGGGGGAATATAATATGTTCAGATATAAGTAAATTTAGGTTAGATACAAAATAAATGCAAAGTAGTTTCAAGGGGTAAAGAGACTCACTCAAGGTTGAATCAAGAAAGACTGGAGATGGTACTTGAGCCTTGAATAGAAATAGGAGCTTCCATAGGTGGAAAGGAGTGGGGGATGAGGGAGTTTTAT